>NW_021637247.1:0-154347 GCF_004799145.2 Neltuma alba
GCAAGTGTATGCTCCAAAAAAATGATCCAATCTCTTAGGATCCTATGCAAAACAAATTCCGATGAACTAGAGTCTGGACAACGAAACCTCAATCTGATAAATTTAAAAGCTCGACAGCGAAAATGTTTTTCCCAAGGAAAAAAAAAAAGGGAAAAGAAACAAACTGGCTAGCAGTATTATTTTATTTTGGCAATGATGAGGAGAGGGATTCTAAGCAAACCTTGGGGAACCAACGTTCATGTTTCGATGCAGGATGCGACCGCCGCTCGAATCTCCGCCATCAATTAATTCCCTTAGCCCCAAATTCCCCACTTTCTCTTCCTTCTCCTCCTCCTTACAGTCTACTTCCTCAACACCACTCCCTGCCTTTGACAGCAACCTCTCGAAGTAATTCCCATATATATACTCTGGCGTATAGCCGTTTTCTTCATCAAACAACATTATGTGGCCGTGCCACTCCCACACCCGATAATCGGAACCCTTTTCCTCGTGAAATCCGACGCAGATGTGGTGCTCGCCGATTGTGACGGCCTGCCCCGAGTTAGGTTTGAGCGAATCAGTCTTGCCAGAGAGAATCACCCGGATGATCTCCTTCTCGAGCTTGGATTCTTCTTTGGCGAGCTGGGATTTATTCTCATCATTCTCATCGTCATCGGATAGATTGTTGGCAGCGTCAAAAAGAAGGTCCTCGAGGGATTGAGAGAGCATAGGATTGTTGGAAGGGCGTAGCTGAAGCCTGCCCATCAAAGATTGCAGTAGAAGATTGTCAAAGTTCGCGGTATTGGAGAAGGAACTCATGGTGCTTGACACGGGTTTCGACTCGAGTAGACGAGACCGAAGATGTGAGGCAAGTTTTTAGGAGGGTTTAAGAAATAGCGGCCTCTGAACTTCACTGCGAGGGAACGGAAACGAGGGTTTGTGGCTTTATATGTATGTGCAGGCAATCCCGCAGCACCGCCAGATATTTGTTATCAAAACCAAACGTTAATTAATTTAAATAAATTATCTAGCAAAAAAATTAAATAGATTTAAAAAATATTTAATTAATTTAAATAAATTAAGAAACTTAAATAAAATAGTTAGTGGTGAGAAAATGATCTTTCTAAAATGCTTTTATGTAATATATTAGAGTATATGTTAAGTTGTATGTCAAATAAATTAATTTAAAAAATAACAAATAGATAAGGTAAATTGAGGGTTTACTTGTAGAATCCAATGTTCTAAATTAAGGATTGGTAATAATAGCATATGGGTTTCATGGCAGCTTATGAATGGGAGAATCCCAAAAAAAATGTATTTTAATTTTAAAATTTTAAATCAGTTTTGTTTAGTACACTTTAATACTAATTGATAATATTTAGAAAACAAATAATAACATATCTTTATAGTTATTCTTAATTTGAGATATATAAAATTTAGAGGTTTTTTCTTTATCAAATTGAGAGCTTTGAGTTTTTTTGGGGGGGGGGGGGGAATTTGTGCGTTTGGCAGTTTTGTGATAAATGACTATCTCCTTGTGAATAGTTATTATGATCAATTTGGTCCTTCTGTTACTCGTGAGGATTGAGTTTGATTCCAGCCCGATAAAAAAGCTGATAATGCACTTTTCAACTTGTATTTTATCACATCTCAATGGGACCGGGTACTTTGAAAGATAAATTTAATTCCTGTTTGGTATACAACATTAAAATAAGGTAGATGTTGGGATTGAGATAAAAAAAAATATAAAAAAAGTGTTTAGTGTTTGTTGTTTGGAATTGAGTAAACTTATATATGTGAAATTGAAAAATACCATTAAAAGGGTAGTATTCTCTAATCTTACTTATGTGGGATTGGTTCCAATCCCACCTATATGGGATTAGGACAATCTCATATAATAAGAATTAAGAAATTACTCATATTAAATAGTTTTTAATGATTTCTTTTTTCAATCTCAACTCTAATACTTATCTTTTATTTTCAATGCTTTGTATCAAATGAGATCTGAGAGCTTGTTTGAAATGGTAATATAAGTATTTAAAAATAAAGAGAATTGTAATAAGGTCCCATACAAGGAAAAAAATTACAAAACAAGTTCTAGAGGTTGTTATTCTCCACTCCAGAACTTGTTATTACAAGCTGCTCAGGTTATTATTGGATCTTTTAGTAGTTATTTGTCTTGCATAGGACTTGATTGTAATTCTTCCTTGAAAATAACTTTTCAATTGTGGCTTGTGAAATACGAAGTATATCACCGAGTAAATGTATTTATAAGCGCTTAATATAATCAATTTCAAATAATCCCTCGATAAAATAAGGAAGAAAGAGAAGGTTCACGTAATACTACCTCCGGTCCTAAATGTAAGAGCTTGTTGACTGATTTGAGTTAATTAAGAGAGTAAATTAAATTAATTATTTGTAATAAATATGTGTGTTTTTTTTTAAATGTCACTGCCAATCAGGTGTATTGGTTAGAACTATCATCATTAGAAGAATTACATTGGACAAAAATAGATAGATATGAAAGATAAAGTAGATTGGGGTCTTATATTTATAACCAATATAAAAATCAAACAAAGTCTTATGTTAAGGATCGAATGCAGTATATACTATTTCTGTCTCTAAATATAAAAATTAATTGCACTATAAATTACTCCTCCGATCCTTAATACAGGACCCAGTTGTTAAGTTGATTTTGGTCCTAAATATAAGATCTATTTCTTATATTTATCTATTTTTTTAAATTACCCCTATGGATACTCTCTCAACCATAATCAAGTAGAAGAGGAAGAGGAGATATTAAGAAAGATGCTTATGGTATTTTAGGAAAAACGTATCATATTTCTTATAATTAACTAACTTATCTAACTTCTCTAATCTGATCAAATTAGTTAAATAAGTCTTATATTAAGGACAAGAATAGTAGTTTTTATCAATTAGTTTTTATATTTAGCACGTGTGTTCATACCCACCACCAGAATCATGTGATCATACGATTTTTACCTTCGTCGCAGAAGCATAGGCCATCGGAGCACGGAGAGTTAAGAGGGATCATACACTGAGGTAGGGGAGGACAGTTTTGTAGTCTCCGAACAGAATATCAAATCTCAGCTGGCAAAATCAATCTGAAACCTTGGCTAGTGCTTTGATTCTGAATGCAGAGGAAACGAGGGCAAGAAGAGCAATAGACGGGGGAAAGAGGGACTACATAAGGGGAATTGGGAGAAAGAAGAACAATTAACTACTACTATTTCTAATTTTTAATATAAGAATTTGTTTAATTTTTATTTTAATTCTAAATATAAAAACCAAATTTACTTTATCTCTTATACTACCTCTAACCCCAATTATAAGACCCAATTGATTAATTTGAGGAGATTAAGAAAAAAAAGTCAAGTTAGTTATTTGTAATAAATAGGTGTTATCTTTTCTAAAATACCTTTACTAATCAATTATATTGGCTAGAACTACAATTATTAGAAGGACTACCTTGAAAAGAATACATAAACACGAGAGACAAAGTGGATTGGGGTCTTATATTTAGAATCAAAATAAAAACTAAACAGTGTCTTATATTAAGGACCGAAGGTAGTATTTATCTATTTTTTTTAAGATAGTTATTATAATAACCGTATTAGCCAATACACCTAAATAATAATATTTTATGAAAGACAATATATATTTATTAAAAATAACTAATTTAACCAATTTTCTTAATTTATTCAAAATAGTCAATTAGTTATTATATTAAAAATTGGAGGTTGTATTAATTATTAATATAACAATAAACGAACAATAGAGGGGCATATGCAGTGTGCCCATATTCTCTTCGTTTCCTGATTTAATAAAGAGCCGAGAATAAAAATATTACTGTCCTTAATACTTGTTTCACTTTTAATTTAATCATAGATATAAGAGTATAATTCATTTTGTATCTTATATTTATTTTTTTTAATATAATTTTTATAATAGTTGTACATGTTAAATATTTCATTAAATGATACTACTTTCGGTCTTAATTATAAGAGCTAGTTCAGAAAATTAAGGAAATAAATTAAGTTATTTATTTGTAATAAATAAGTGTTGTTCTTCATAAAATATCCTTACTAATCAAGTTTATTAGCTAGAACTATCATTATTAGAGAGACTATCTTAGAAGAAAAGTATAAATATGAAAGACAAAGTGAATTGGAATCTTATAATTAGGACCAAAATAAAAGTCAAACGAGATATTATATTAAGAACCGGAGGTAGTACTTAATTAACAAGGGTATTTTAAAAAAACAACACTTATTTATTACAAACAATTAATTTAACTAATTTTTTTAATCTACCTAAATTGGTTTACTATTTTTAATATTAAAGACAAGGTAGTATCTCATTAAACTGTCATGAACGTTTTTCTCCAATGACTGCCATGAGCATTTTATTAACCAATAGTAACTTTTAAACTTTTTTTTGTACGAAAAAAGATCTTTAATTTTTTGCTTGATGTATAGCCTTTTTTAATGATTTTTATTGGAATCAATGATATTTGAAATACTGATTGAACATATCATATATCACGACAAACTCTTTCAGTAAAAATTAATAAATATAATAAATAGATTTTAAATTTAAGATTAAAATTAACTCAATAATTAAGTATTATATGAAGGACTGAAGAAATATTAAACATTTTTAATTTTAATGTTATTCATGAAAACATATTTATTTTATAAAAATATTAAAACGATATTAACTTAATTGCAAATATTCAAGAAACAGCTTGGATTTTATTACCCGTAAAAGACAAACGATCTAAAATGGCGTCGTTTTGAAGCATAGCATCCACCAAACTTAACGCCTCCTCAAGCGCCGTTCACGGGGTTCTTTTTTGTTGTTTTCTTTGTTATCGGGGGCAAAATAATTGGGGAACAGTAATGGACGCCAATCACAGCAAGGGAAATAATCTAACGGCAAACGGTACTCAGGCGGGTGCTTGATAAGGGAAGAGACCCAAAGCAAAATCCTTTTTCCAATTACACTTTTCAACGGCCGACCGGTGCTGACGTATCAGGGACGCTTTCCCCCCGCCTTCTCCTTTTTCTCCTCAGATCTCAACCTCCTCCTTTCTTCTTCTTGATCTGGTATTTTCCCTTTATTTATTTTTTTGGTCTTTCTTTTACTGATCTTTCCTCCGTAAGTATTGGATAAAATCATCGCTTTCATTTTCCAATTTCTCTTGCTGTCATCATTTCTCCACTTACAAACTGAAGCATCTTGGTATAGGTTGGTTTTCTTTCTTTCTCGTCGCATTAATTTCGATGGCTGCTCCACCTGCTAGAGCCCGAGCGGATTACGATTATCTCATAAAGCTCCTCCTGATCGGCGATAGCGGTAAGATTTCCCGTCCTTTTTCTTTGAGTCCTTTGAATTTGCGTTCCATGGATTGATATGTTTGGTTAGTGTGGGAAAACTTTGCATTCTTCTGCCGAGATTTGATCCAATTCTTTTTTAATGGTTGAGTTACTATGTTATTCTCTGGATGTTTTCCCTTTCCTTCCCTCTGCCCTAATTACATTGCGATCATGGATATGAGAACGATTAGGGCATTGTTTGCTCCTGATTTAACCATTTGCCATGCATTTTCACTGGGATGTGATTTGTGACTGCGTCATGCAAGAGAATGTAACAATCCACCTGTTTTGTTGGCAACCGCAGCTTCTTCATTTTTTTAAAAATGGTCGACGCATCCTTCTTTGTGATTTGCATCTCGAAATCGTTCCTACCACTGTTCATTGTTCACTGCATTATATTGTATGACTTCACCCTTCAACTATAGTGCGGCAGTCATAAAAAATTATTCGTCGTAAATGGAGGTAAAATCTTATTGGCAATGGAATTACAGTAGCTGCTTATAACTCTCCTACTGATTACTGATTTGGAGGTTATAAAACAGTGGTGGCTCTTGAGACTCTCTCTGTACTTGCTGCATTTATCAATTAGGGAAACATATATTGTGGAGTTTTCATTGAATCTGATTGCTTTGTTCATATTGGCAGGTGTAGGTAAGAGTTGCATCCTGTTGCGTTTCTCAGATGGATCTTTTACAACCAGTTTCATTACGACCATCGGGTATGACCCTTTTTTTTTCCCCCCTCTAATCACCTTCATCATCTTTCTGCTGTCGTTTCTTTCTCATTGTGAGAAGCTGTTAATTGAATACTGGAAGGGATTTTTTTTCTTCAGCATTGACTTCAAAATAAGGACAATAGAGCTTGATGGCAAGCGAATTAAATTGCAAATATGGGATACTGCTGGACAAGAGCGTTTTCGAACAATTACAACTGGTCAGTGTTTGAGATTAAAAGCCTTATTCAATATATGTAACTGATGTTGTGATATAATCCCTTTGTTTATATCTAGCTTAAACTTTTGTAATGGACTATATAAGTGTTGTTAGGTCTTAGTAGGTGTATGAGTGAAAAGTAGTTTAGAACTGTTACTAATAGGAAGTTAGTTCATTTTGAATTTGTTGTGTTGAAATGTTAGTTGTTAAACAAACTTCTATTTAACTAGAGGCTACTTTTCTTTTTCCTATCATTACCAGGATGGCAATAAGATTGATGACCTTGTTTCTTCAGTTCCAATTGAATAAGTCTCTTGGAATAGATATTTGGGTGCTTTTGGTGATTGTAATTGTCACATATTGAGGAGGTTTTTCAGTTGGTGCTTTTGTTGGTGGAACTTGACAACTTGTTAGATAACACGAGATAAATTTTATTCTCCTTGATTGTAGTAAGTATCTGTTGGCTATTGCTGATAGAGAGAAACTAAGAGAATGAAAATATCAAGTTTCTAACTGATTTATGGCTTCGTCAGATGGCATGCTCAAGGAAGTCAAAGGCAAAAGTGCCCTTACCTTAAGATGTCAGAACTTTAATATGTAAAAAAGGGTGCATGGCCAAGTACTAGGTGCTAAAGTAATTTATATATATATATATATATAATAGATCCATGTTAATATGGAAAAAATTTGACATAAATCTGGAAAAATACGCACATATATAATCTTTCGAAATAAGAATAACTATTTTATCCCATTGTCTTAAGTCTTTGAGTTTGGGCTTGGCTTGGCTTCTAAGGTTGGATTTCATAGCTTCCCATTTTATCCTATTACAATTTTATATTTTTGGATTGGGTTTTCTTGAGCTGACACTTTTCTTGTAGCCTTCAAACATTAAAGCCCTGAAAGGGCAAGCCTGGAACTACAGAAAAAGTGTCGATTCCCATGCCGTATTGAAGGTGGCACCTTTCATGATGTGAGAGGTGTTGGTCATGAATGGTGCCCTAGGTGCTGAGTTGAGTGCCTCTGACATCATTGAACATCCTTCATTTATCTGACTGTATCTGGAGGCGTTTGTGTGTATACACTCACATATTCTGCCCCAGGTTTTGGTGATAAATTCTGGGTATTGGGCTTATTTTAATATTTCAATCTTCAGTGTCGTTCCACAATCACATGATTTCTAAGAGCATAAATCCTCACAATGTTTTTTGGTTTTATTTTAACATTGTATGCTTTTCAGGAATGTAACTGAATAACTGATGCTTTATCTTTCACGTTTGCATAACCATTAGCTTCCATAATTCTGTTATCCTTCCATATATCTAAACTGTTAAGCTTTTGTCACGAGTATTTAATTCTTCTTTTGCAGCTTATTACCGTGGAGCCATGGGCATTTTGCTGGTGTATGATGTCACTGATGAGTCATCTTTTAACAGTAATTTCGTCTTCCTCTTTTAGTTTTCCCTTCAAATCTGTGTGTGTTGATAGAAATGTACTATGTTTTTTAAACTTCAGCTCTTCAAGTTGACCATTTTGGGTAACATCCACCGCTTTGAATGGATTTTAAGTTCTTCTAAGTGGCAATTTGACTGGTCTCATGTCCAGACATTAGGAATTGGATTCGCAACATTGAGCAGCATGCTTCTGACAATGTTAACAAGATACTGGTGGGTAACAAGGCTGATATGGATGAAAGCAAAAGGGTCCGTCCCCTTACTCCCTACTCTCTGTCTTTCGGGGTGTGCTTGTACCTGCATGTCATGCACATATACGGCTTTTTGTGCTCCTGTTAATTTCCAATTCTTTTCCTTAGGCTGTACCAACTTCAAAAGGTCAAGCCCTGGCAGATGAATATGGCATAAAGTTCTTTGAGACTGTAAGTTGCTTTTACTGCTCTTGTTGAACTTGCACGCATGTATTTGTTGATCTTGATGTGATGCTGGGGTTTGGTTTTTACAGAGTGCGAAAACTAATTTGAATGTGGAGGAGGTTTTCTTTTCAATAGCTCGGGACATCAAACAAAGACTTGCAGATAGTGACTCTAAGGCTGAGGTTTTTATTTTAACTGCTTCCCATGTTTTGAGACTATCATTTGACTTCGTTTTAGACCATTTTTGGTGGTGCATTTTGGATCAATCGACGAGATTTAATTACCATGTCACTCATCATTTAAGTTTTCCACTTGATTGTTTGCAGCCTCAGACGATCAAGATTAACCAACCAGACCAGGGAGCAGGAGCTGCTCAAGCTGCCCAAAAATCTGCATGCTGTGGTTCTTAATGTAACGCTCTGCGGGGAGACATTCTTCAAGCAGCCAATATGACTCAGGAAGTTAATCTTGTCAATGACTATGTCAGTAGTGCTTCTATTGTTATTATTTTACATCTGCTACTCGTTGGGTGTGAATGGTAGATCCTTCCTATGTTGGGAAATTAATTATCTATTTATTTATTGTTGCTTTGGTCCACTTCTTTATTTTTCAGGTGCTTTAATATACAGCCTCTACTTTCTGAAGTTAAAAATCACGGCCTGCTTATGCTTTCCTACCCCCACCTACCCCATCTTTTTGTCACACCCCATGTCCTTCATCTTTTGCCTCCATCAATGCTTTAACGTACACGCTTTAGTGGCTTTCTGGATGGTTTTTCGTATGAAAGTCCAAAAGTGCTTTTTGGAAAAGCATTTTATATAAAATTCCTGTTGTTCTGAAGAAGTAGATTAACGTTTACCAACCCCTCTCCTCAAATGGGTTTTTCGAAATATGAAATCTCAGAAGTATTTCGTTTTTGGGATGAAGATTGATTAGGCAATGTTTGTGGAAGGATTAGTTACATTACTTGCTGCTTGTTATCTCTTCTTGATCGTTCACCGAGGTCGGATAAACTTAGGTTTTATATTGCGCCAAAACAAACAAAACAGCTAGTCTTGCTCTATTAGATGGGATAGTTATATGCTCAGCAATCCATTCTTTCTTTTTTTTTCCGGCTACAATATATTGCACCAAAGGGAACATTCGTGCTTATCGCCATCAGTTCTACATGGCTGTTCAATTTGCGAAGTGATAATAAAATGAATGAAAAATGAAAAATAATTTTAAGAATGAGAAATGATTTTAAATACTCCTCTCATGAAATATTACGACATAGTTTTGAAAATGGAAATCATTTTACCGTATTTTCTTGTTCCAAAAGGCCGGACTCTCAAGGCCGTAAAACGCCCGGAAAAAAGGGGTCTGGCTTTCCTCCGCTGTGCTAATCCTCCGCTGCCTGTCCGTTGATTGCATACAGCACCGTTTCCAGCAAAATGAGGAGAGAGCTGGAATGAAAAAATAGGACGAAGAGGATTTGGCAAGTGGATAAACACAAAAAAGTTCAAGCAAGAGGAGGAGTAACTATTCATTCCTATTTGTAGGACCCACCCACCTCCGAAACATTTTTTCAAAAAATCTCATTAATAAGACAAATACAGAAAAAAGAGAAAATTTAGCTTTAAGGTTAAGATGTGTACAGCAACTTGAAATACTTTTCCACATATATTTAGTATTTTAAATTATTTTGTTATGTGTCTAACATCTTGAAATATTTTTTCAATTACATCTAGTACCCTAAATTATATTTTGATACGTTAAGCATCTTAAAATATTTTTTTAGATACTTCCAACACCCAAAATTATTTCTTAGTGCATCGAATACCGTAAATTATTAAGTGCAAAATTACATTAAAAATACTTTAGGGTGTTATGCGCATCTAAAAAAATATTTCAGAATGCTAGATGTACCATTAAATTACCTTAATGTGATAGATGTACCTAAAAAAATATTTCATAATACTGTATGCACCTTAACCTCAACTTTTATTTTACATCCGTCTTTTAGTGATGCATATTTTTATATTTCCAAAGTTATTACTCCTCCGATTCTTAATATAGGATCCAATTATTGAGTTAGTTTTGATCTTAAATATAAGACACATTTCTCATATTTATCAATTTTATTTAAATTACTCTTATGGATACTCCCTCAACTATAATCAAATAGAAGAGAGAGAGAGGTATTAAGAAAGATGATTATGGTGTTTTAAGAAAAACGTGTCATATTTCATATAATTAACTAACTTACCTAACTTTCTTAATATAATCAAATTAGTTAAATGGATCTTATATTAAAGACAGGAGGAGTATCATTTTATGTCGACAGTCATTTTTAAATTTCGTCGATGATTATCGGCTTATAAAGCAAGCAACCATTTGGTTCATCTTTTTCAATAAAAAATAAATTATTTAAAAGAAATTTTTCGAAAACTTAATATTTAAAATTTGAATAATAATTTTTTAAAACTAATTATCACGGTAAAATTAATTAATCTTAAATTAATCAAATTTAATCCTGACATGTGATAATGGTTTAAAGTTTCCAAGCTTATAGAATGAAAAAGTATTTGCATTTAATTTTTTTTCCCTTCACTAAGAGCATGCACAATATTGATACAGATATAAAAAAAAAAATTTTTTGGCCAGATACAGATATAAAAATATGCATCACTGAAAAACTGATGTGAAAGAATGGCTAAGGTT
Source organism: Neltuma alba (assembly GCF_004799145.2). NCBI lineage: Eukaryota > Viridiplantae > Streptophyta > Magnoliopsida > Fabales > Fabaceae > Neltuma > Neltuma alba. The sequence goes on from NW_021637247.1 coordinate 10,884, forward strand.
TCTATTTTTTCTAATTGATAAAGAAAAAGATATTTAATTGATTTTTTTAAAACTGTTTTGGAGGTGGGTGGGTCCCACAAATAAGGATGTATGGTTATTCCTCCTCTCACTTGAACTTTTTGCCTTTGGCTCTGTTTGGATAGCACCCCAAACCATGGTTTGGGGAAAATGCTACCCAAACAGCCTCTCCAAAAACCAAAACCATGGTTTTGGGTCAAAACCATGGTTTTGACTCCAAAACCATGGTTTTGGAAAAAGCAAAATTTTTTTGCTTTTGGAGAAAAAAGGGAGAGTGTGGGGGCCTATATGATATGTATCTTGTTATTTTTTTATAAATATATTTTTTTATAAATATATTTAATCTTATATTTTATAAATATATATAGACATTAATTATTTATTAATTATATTATCTTATGTATTATTAATTATGTTGGTAAAAAACATATTATTAACAATTTTATTTCTTCAAATTAAAATATATCATAAAATCTATTTTTTCTGTAATTATCATATTAACTTATGTCTTTTTTTTAGTAATTTGTATATATAAAAAGTGCTTCTGATAACAACTATCCAAACACTCTCACTTCTCAGAATCACTTTTTTACAAAATCTATTCTTCACATAATCTATTTTTTCCAGAATCTATTCTCCAGAATCACTTTTCCAAACCACGGTTTGGTTTCATCCAAACACACCCTTTATCCATTTGCGAAATCCTCTTCGTCCTATTTTTTTATTCCAGTTCTCTCCTCATTTTACCGGAAATGGTGCCGTTTGCATGCAGAGAGCGGAGGAAAGCCAGCGGAAAGTCATCGTCATATGTGCCAACTTGCAATCTCTTGTACATATTTGTTACTCCTCCGGTCTTTAATATAGGACCCAATTAGAAGGTCGATCTTGGTCCTAAATATAGAACCCCTTTTTCATATTTTTTCATTCTTTCCTAAATTACCCCTATTAGATAATTAAATACCACAATAATACTCATTATTCATTAATAATACACCTATATATTTTATAAAGTGAATGAATACTTATTACTTATTGATTCCACACAAACATCAATTCTACCATTTTATATTTTTAATAAAATAATTTAAACATTTAAAAAAAATATTTTCATACAAATACCCATTCAAGGTAATTGGATTTTTTTACCTCCGAGGAATAGCATAATAATAATCATACTATCTACTTTCTTTGTGCCTAGAAAATATAATCTTCTATTTATATTTTACCCAATCAAACAGAAAACGTAACTACGTTGGTATCAGACGGTGCGTGAGCCAGGAGAACTTGGACGACGTTGGTATCGGAGGAGGCGAGTTAACCAGACTAATTTTTTTCAAATGTCAGTTTCTTTTTAGAAGTGTAAACCGAGGGTATTTTGGGATATCTATATTTATTACCTAACTTAACTACCATCCTTAATTTAATCAAAATAGTCAAAAGGGTCCTATATTAAGAACCGGAGGAGTATTTAATGAATTCCCCTTTTCACTCAAAAAAAAAAGTCATCGTCATATGGCAGCGGTAGAGTAGAGAAGCGAGACGCATGAGGGAGAGAATAGCAATAGCCCTCTGCTGACAGGTGTAAACAAGTGTCCCCTAACAAATAAAGTGAAAATAAATAGTTAACCCGCGTTTAATAAAAATTAGGAATAAAGTTGTAAATCATATTTTTTAAAGTATATTTTTTGCTAACATATTTTTTTAACGTTTATATTTTAATATCTAAGACACTTTAGAAAAAATTTAACAATAGTTAATGCATTTATTTTGAAAATATCCCCAACAGATAAATAATAAAATTCCTCAATTAACTCTCAGTAATCTACTTATCTCATGTACTGAATCAATTAATCACTAATTTTAAAAAGTAAACTACACTCAATTATTCAACTCAAAGTAGCTTAGTTTGTACATAAAAGAGATGTATGAAATCACCGTCACTTTTTCTGTTTTCTTTTTCATTTTTAATTCTTTTAATAATTATAAAATCGCCGACACCACTTCTATTTAAAGTAGCTTAGATATATTTTAGGAAAAATCGTTATCCCATATACTGAATCGGTTACTATATAAAGATAACATATTAATTATTGTTAAATTTTTTCTAAATATTAACACATGAATCTTAAAAAAATATGCTGGCAAAAAATAAACTTTAAAAAAATATGATTTGTAACTTCATTGTTTTATGGTAGCAGAGAGGCAGCGGAATGGAGTGGTAAAGGAGAGAAGCCGGAGCGGGGGAACTGAACTTCTGAACTCACATGAAAATTTACCGTATATCAGTGTGTATGTCTCATCAATTTTCTTGTGTTTTTTTTATCATTCTCTTTCTTTTACGCAAAACAATTAGAACAATTTTTTTCCTTAAAAAATAATTGGACACAGGATGGTCAATTTACGTCCAAGAGAGTGGTCGGAAAACTTTATTTTTCTCCTTGGTATCAATAGAAAACAAGTATACTTACTTTTTTACGGGGAAAAAAATGTAATTGTTTGATATTGGTTACTGTTAAGTTCTATTTGATCATCCAGGAGCTCAATTAAAAGTACTTTCCGGTCGTTAATATAGAATCTGATTAACTAATTTAAATATATTAAAGATATTATTTAAATTAGTTAATATGATATGTTTTTTTTCTAAAACACCTTAAGCATACTCCTTAATTTTCTTTCTCTCTCTCCCATTTGATTATTATTGTAAGAATATCAATAAAATTAATTTTTAAAAAATTAATAAATACGTAAAATAATATTACATATAAGAGTAATATTAACTTTTCAATTAGATCGTATATCAGCTCTTTACTGCAAAAAGCATCTTTCAGACAAGTTGGGATTTAATTTAGCCATGTGATGAAATCACATGCACTGATTACAGTGCTACGACGAATCCCAACTATGCACTTTGATGCTCCTTGTTGGCCACCATGCCGAGCAAGAGACATATCAGGCGCGCAATGTCTTATCCCAAGCATACACCAGCAATCTTCAGTATAGATAATCCATTCTTTTTTTTACCCCCAAAAAAAAGAAAAGAAAAGAAATAGAAATAGACAGTTCATAGATGTCAGATAGAAAACGACCTGCAGACAAGTAATCAGAATTATTAGAAGGAGGCCATGCAATTATTATGGTTTGAGTGTCCACCGAAATAATGAGAAAACGATAAGGTCACCTGCAAGCTAGAAAATGGTTGGTTTATTATCTACTCGCCCTCCTTGAGATTCTTAAATTCGCCAGTGTAAGTCAGTTTCCATCAACGTTATTATGGGAAACATACTTCATCCTGGGCTATATCGATTGAAAAAAATACTATCTCTGGTTCTTAATATAAGATCTCGTTTGATTTTTATTTTGATCCTAAATATGAGATTTCAATCCATTTTATCTCTCATATTTATATATATATTTTTTCAAAATATTCATTCTAATAATGATAGTTTTAACTAATACATTTGACTAGTAAGAATATTTTAAGAAAGATAACACCTATTTATTATAAACAACTAACTTAATTTTTTTTAATCTCCTCAAATTAGTTAACTAGTTCTTATAATTATGACCGGAAGTAGTATATAATATTATAATATACGGGATAAATTGGATCTTCAAAAATTACACGCACTGCTCTTAATATCTATCTGGGCAGGCGAGAGTCCGAGACGGGGGATGAATAATCAGAGACTTTTGTCCCTTTCGTCGCGTTTATATTGGAAAAGCAAGGTCAAGGATACTTTCTTTCTTTTCCTTGTTTTCCTCTTCCGCTTTATTTTAATTGATTACACGTAAGTGATCGTGCTCGGATGCAATATCATCAGATTTACTGTGCCAAAGAATCATTGGACCAGACTACTAATAAATTAGTCAAAATACTCGGGGAAGAAAAATTAATGCCCAGGATATTTCAACCATTTCATAAATCAGATATAAAAAAAAAAAAAAAAGAATTCATCAGGTAATACTGGTTCAATAGTTGGTCAAAAGGAGAAAGTAGCAATAGCAGTTGCTCGTCTTTTTTGTATTTGCCGGGAACAGATGTCGCAGTAGGACCCCGCGATGAGTAAGACTCCATTGACGAGCATCAGAGCTGCACTGCCTGAGCCAGAGGGGCCATATACGACGCATCAGCACAAACTCAGGCACACTCACAGAGACACACAGATTTTGATTTTACCAAATGAGTGGATGCCAATATCCACTTGCTATCTAAATTATGTAGGGAATGGGTTCCACAGGGGCGGTGGAGTATTGCCTAATGGCCATGTTAGTGCAAACACATACTAAAAGCACAAGGAAACAACTACTATAAAGGCTTAAAGCCACCACCTACGAAGTGGGACTTTGAGTGCTTCCCATACTCTCCGAGTTTTCCACAATTGACCCAAAACCCCAAAGCTAATTACAAACAAGGATATCCATATCTGCTAACCATCCTTCATACGTCGCCTTCCGCTCTTATTTTATTCACGCTGCCACTCAATAATGCAGCTAGCCTTGTTTTTTCAGAACCCTTTTTATCCATATTTCTGATATCTCGTCCATCCTTAGACCCAAAAAGAAAGTACATTTGAATTATACGAGAATATACAAAGAGCATATTGATTGGCTTTGTTTTGCTACTCCCAATACAAAAATTTTACGTTCCACTGACGTTGTCGTTATCAGCCTCAACCATGGATTCATAATATATGCTTTAAACATGAACTCCCACTTCACTCGAAATCATCTTTAATAGTTTGCTTTTTTTTTTTTTCCCTCAAGCGCAGGCAAAACGCGTCGATGGATTTAATCTGCAATCGAAGACCAAGAAAATAAATACCTAAAGAATCTAAGACAAGTAGCCAATACATGAAAGCTATGCTATCACCAGTAACATTCAACAATACAAAGATATAGTAATAATTAAAAGCAGACACTGACTTTTAAAGATCTGTGGATGCGTATCTGATCACTATCATGGCCTCAAATGTCATTTGGTTGCGTGAAATACAGACCTCCATAATCATAAGGCACGTCTCCAGTACTTCTGATTCTGAAAGCACTAAACAGTTCATGCGTCAGCCCACTATATAAACACGAGCCTCGTAAGGTGGTAGCATTCTTGTGGCTCAAGAAAAAGGTTGAGGTTTGAGCTGACACGTGATGGAGAACCAGAAACCCAGTTGGTTTGAAAGAGCGAAGCCATTCATAGCTGTGGTGTTCTTGCAGACTGGGTTTGCAGGCATGGATGTTCTATCCAAGGCTGCATTGAACAAGGGGATGAGCAATTACGTGCTTGTCGTCTACCGCCATGCTGTCGCCTTTTTGGTCATCGCCCCTTTTGCAGTCATCCTGGACAAGTCTCTTTCTTTCTTTGTCTCTCTCCTTTTTGTGCGCGCGCGCCTGTTTGTGTGTATGAGCATGCCTGAACTGAAACTGAAGTCTTATTATATTTCTTTTCACAGGAAAGTTAGGCCAAAGATGACATTTTCAATCTTCATGAAGATACTGGCGCTCAGTGTGCTAGAGTAATATTCCCTCTTGGCTATGCACAGACTCAAATCTATGGGGAAAAAAAATCAATCTAACTCTCTCATATCGCTTCTTATTGGCAGACCAGTTATTGACCAAAATTTATACTTTCTGGGAATGAAATATACGACAGCAACGTTTGCCGCTGCAATGACTAATATCCTTCCCGCCATCACCTTCGTCATGGCTTGCATTCTTAGGTAAGTAAAATTAATTTTCACCCTACTATTTTCAGAAATTTGGCAGCGAAGTTAATCAGATATCCATACCTGTGAGGGTTTGATAGCTTCATTCAATAACATCCTATGCTTCTTCCTAGGCTTGAGAAGTTGAAAATGAGAAGCATACGCAGCCAAGCCAAGGTGTTTGGGACTCTAGCAACTGTTGCTGGAGCGATGGTCATGACATTGATGAAAGGTCCGGTGCTTGAGTTATTTGGAACACATGGAAGCAATAACAGCAATCATAGTGACACGGCAAATCTTCAACATGCAATAAAGGGATCAGTGATGATCACGATAGGCTGCTTCAGCTGGGCTTGTTTCATGATCCTCCAAGTGAGTTATTCTCCATCATAAGTAATTGAAAACAAAATTCCCTAACACAACCTTTTCTGCTCTAATTTGTTTGGTTCCCTGACACAGCTTCATTTCCCTTTCTCTAGGCTATTACTCTTGAAACCTACCCAGCTGAGCTCTCTCTTACAGCATGGATATGCCTGTTGGGATCAGTTGAAGGTGCCGCAGTTGCCCTGGTTATGAAAAGGGGCAACGCTTCGATTTGGTCTTTAAATTGGGATACAAAACTGCTGGCCGCTGTCTACAGTGTAAGGCCATCTAACCAACCTAGTAGAGAAATATGCTACGTAGAATATAATACAAAATACTCTGTATCACATTGAACACTCAATCCATTACAAAATACAAATGCACCTCTCACTATAAGTAAAAGAAGTTAAAAGCCGTCAAACCAAATTGATGTCCAATATAGATCCTCAATTAATTGTCTAGTGTCTACTCGATAGCTTTCCAAGACTAATGAGCAAAAAAAGGGGGGGAAAAAGTTAACGGACAAGATCGTCAGTGCAGAAGCTTGGCCACTGGATCATCATTACCATTCATAAACCATATAATAACTTAGTGTTTAGTCCAAAAAGCCAAACTTAGTGTGCGTGTGTAGTGTTTAGTCCCCAAAAAAAAAACTTGGTGTGTGTTAAAAAAGATCAACTCAACAAGATCGTTTAACCGCTATCAGATTCTTATCAATCCCCCACTAGGATCTTGATCTCCTGAGTACCAAGGTCACAGACTTAGATGCCTTTACCTAAGGAGCTTTGTAACTAAACAAATATTTCGAAAGAAGTGCTGAAATATTATTAACTATTAAATTTTTCCCTCTAAACACTTGGAAAATAATTGCATGCAGGGCGTAGTCTGCTCAGGAATGGCTTATTACATCCAAGGGGTTGTGATGAAAACTAGAGGCCCAGTATTTGTTACCGCGTTTAGTCCCCTCTGCATGGTAATTGTGGCTATCATGGGCTCCATCATTTTAGCTGAGCAATTGTACCTTGGAAGGTAATTATGAAAATCAAGCACCAATCACAAAATACTCCTATTAGAACTCATCAACAAAACTCTAAAGGGAAAAACAATCTGATATTTTACAGGGTAATCGGTGCCATTGTCATTGTTTTGGGTTTGTACCTTGTGGTATGGGGTAAAAGCAAAGACTACGACCCACCAACTCCAATTCCCAAGGAGCATCTACTGCCAGACAAGTTCAGTTCAGGTGAGGGAAATGCCCCAACCGAGCATTCCAATCATGAGGTCATCACTATCACCAATTTTGAAGCAGGAATCACTCGAGAGGAACAAGTGTGAGGAAAACATAACAGTAACCATTAAAGTTGAAGTTATCCAGAAGCAATCCAGCTCTAATGTAGACTCATGATCAAACGAAAGCAGACGTGTAGGTAGCGACTTGTTTTATCCTCCAATTATGATGTAAGTTCGTCAAGTTTTTCAATGTAACAGTAAGAAATTCAGTAAGGCAGAAGATAACCACAAATGAAAATAGTCCAACTTTGCGTCATTACATTAGATTGTTGCAAAGTTAACCGTCAGTGTTAATCCGCAGCAGCATGAAAAATCCAAGGTTGGAGACATGTTACACTTCATTCCTTTCATATGATGCCGTAAAATTCTCAAGTGTATCAAGAAGGGAGTTCCATTTTCCTTTTAATCTAAACGCTAATCGACACTAATTCAATGAACAACAAGATGGCAATGCTGGCACCTACGGGACAGATGAATGCAGTTGGCATGAATAACACTATTTAAAGGGAACACCTCTCTTACCAACGACGAAAATGGGGGCCAGATTTCAATCTTCAATTTTTGGTCCCAGTAGTTCCAACAATATCCTCATCTAATTCAAACACTTACTACATAAACTGATAAAATGAAGAGGTTAAAGAAGAAGTTACAATATTACGTTGGTTTTCACTCTCAGCTTTCCTCATTTTTCTCCATTATCATTTATAAATCTGTAAGCGGACAAATATATATGGTTCACTTTCGAGTAACCGTACATGGAGGGGGGGAAAAGAAGATAAAAAAGCATCCCTCTAGAAAACAATAGAATTAACTCCATCAAATCAAATACAAGAAAGATAACACGCACAAAATATTTTGTTCCATCAACAAGAGCCACATCAAGTTCAGCTTACCTTTAAGAAAATTAGTGCCTACATGATGTTAAGATACATATTAATGAGAAGCAAATATGACATTGTGTTCACAAGGGTCACTTATAGGTTAGCGCTATATTTACAATTACCGGTCCGCAAAATGTATGTCCAACCTAATATGTATATACAAAAACTGAACGTACCACCTTTCAACTCAAATAATGCTCCTTTATGACAGTTGCTGCGTTTCATCTTGTCCGTATCTGAAGTTCATTCAGCTAACAAACTTTCTGCAGAGTGTGAGAAGGATAAAGCACTAAAGAGACGTTAGTACACAAACAAAATAATTGTATAAACAGAAAAGATCGGCTTTCCAAATTCTGAACGACTTCTAATTATAATTGAACCATGTAACGTCTGAATAAGATTGAAAAACATATTCCGCAAAAATAGACAAAAGCTATGCAGCATCAAAATGGACTAGTTCATATTTCTGAAATTACTAAATGATTTCAAAGCTCCACCGTGAAAGTCTGTTTGAAATAGTTTATAAGTAACTTTTCAATTATGACTTGTAGAAATAAGTATATTAGAGGAATTTTGTCTTTATTTATGTGAAATATGCTTATAAGTGATTTGTAACACTGTGCCAAACGGGCCATTAATGGAGTCGAAAATCGTCCATTTGCCTTATAAGTGATTAGACAATTATTTCTGTTAACGGTGGCCATTCGCTTTTAAGCTATCGAGAAGCATTAAGTTCTTCCTCAAAACCAAACAAGTTGTCATCCGATGAGCGTACAAAAATAAACTTTAGAGTGAAGAGAAAATGGATATCACATACCATTTCTATGCTCTCTCTACTCAGATGAAAGTGAATAAAACAGGGAGATTCTCATCTTTCCTGACTCCAGAGTCCAGCATTTTCCAACCAGACTGGGCAAATGTAATACAGTGCGTTGTTTAATCTCCATGTTATGATTAGGAAGTAGAAGACATCGATATATATATGGCTTCATTTCTTTCTTTCTTTTGTTCTTGTGCTATGTTCATTACTCTTCATTGACAGGCAACTGAGATGTGAAAGCTTGAACCCAGGACCTTAACGGCACAAGCTTTACTGTCTCACGATCAACTGTGACAGAGACATAATGAACATTACATGTAATATTGGGCGGAAAGCACGACGGCGGTTGTACGGACTAGGCCCGTCTCGAGATCTAACGGATAGGGAAGTTGAGTTTCAGGAATTTGTTACGGGAATGCTCAGGGATGGTGCACCGCATGAGCGCAGAGTGTGGGATGTCATCTGTGACCAACGTCTGTAGATGATAAATTTTTCACACACGCAGGCACAGATATATATATATACTCCTCCGGTCCTTATTATAAGACCCAATTTGACTTTTTATTTGGTCCTAATTATAAGACCCAATCCATTTGTCTCTTATATTTATGCATTTTTTTTCCAAGATAATCCTTCTAATAATGATAGTTTTAGCCAATATACTTAATTAGCAAAGATATTTTAAGAATGACAACACTTATTTATTATAAATAACCAATTTAACTTACTTCCTTAATCTCCTCAAATAAGTGAATTGGGTCTTATAATTAGGATCGGAGGAGTATATATATATATAGGCAGATTAGGAGTGTACCAGAGGAAGGCTATGGCCGTCCTGGAGTACGGTGCAGCCGTCCGCGAGTCGAGTGCCTAACTATGCTTTCCTTATTTGCGGGTGCCGCTCTATTTCTCTTACGCGTGGCAGACTTCCATTGGACGACCACAGGGGCCGCAAATGGGTCCTCCTCGCTCTTCTAAAATTGATGGCGGATTTATAAAGGCCTCGTCCTTGCTTGGATCTCAGGGTTTAAGAAGAATGATGATCTATTGTACCATCATGTGTTCAGATGAACAGATAATGGAGCGAAAAATTGTGGCTCTTTGTAAAAAAATCACGTTCTGTATTTCATTGGTTTTTGTCTATCTCTTATCTCCTCATGCATGTTTAATTGTGTGAATATAGCATATCTGAATCGATTTAACAAACGAGAAGAAGAAAAGGACATCATGCAAACAAATGTAAGAAAGGGAATCACAGAGCAGCACAGATCAGGTAAAAAACTGTCCATTGCTGGCCTCATAATCAATTAAAAACAAGGTTTTTTTTTTAAAAATAATGTTTTAGGGGAGAGAATTTCTATTACGTATACATCTCATACGACTGAATCCAAAATCACGAAAGAACACCAATTTTGATATACAGTAAACCAATTCGAACAATAATTTTAACCTCACGGTTTACATGTTGCTCGTTCTTTTAAATTCAATTGATCACGCATGGGAAAAAAATCAAGTAAAAATCAGTTGGGCTCCAGTATAGTGACTTAGGGTGTAATTTTCTTTCATACAGAAGACCTGACACCTACCGCGCGTATAAAAATGGGAAACCAACTGCCGCTAATATAATACGAAAAGGCTCGCACTGTTTAAGTTCAGTGGTGTTTTTCTTTTGAGAAAAAACCGGCAATACTATGAAATGACTTGACGCAATATCATTGTCATTAAAGGGACACATTTTAATAGTAGTTTGAAGATACGAGCCAACGGGAAGACGCAGAGCGGTAACAAACATATAAATTACTCCGTAAATTGTATACTAAGAACGATGAGGGGCCAAATATTTGGACCGTCTAATGGGGAAGTCCATTGATGCTTGTCTGGTCCCCGGCTTCTCCAATAAAGCTTGTCACTTTGCCACAGCCATATGGTCGTCTTTTCTAATTTAATTCATATTAATTCATCATACGTAGAACTTTGGTGGCTGATTGGTCCTTCTAAATGACTGAGACCATACTAGCACATGCGGCATGAGGCTATACTAGTTCATGCGTCAGCCCACTACATGTATAAACACGAGCCTTGTAAGGTAGTAGCATATTCTTGTGGCTCAAGAAGCAGGTTGAGGTTTGAGCTCACACATGATGGAGAACCAGAAACCAAGTTGGCTTGAAAGAGTGAAGCCATTCATAGCTGTAGTATTCTTGCAGGCTGGGTTTGCAGGAATGGATGTTCTGTCCAAGGCTGCATTGAACAAGGGGATGAGCAATTATGTGCTTGTCGTCTACCGCCATGCCGTCGGCTTTTTTGCCATCGCCCCTTTTGCAGTGATCCTGGACAAGTCTCTTTCTTTCTCTGTCTCTCCTTTTTGTGTGTGTCTGGGTACATGAGCATGCCTGAATTGAAACTGAAGTCATACTATGTTTCTTTTTCACAGGAAAGTCAGGCCAAAGATGAGGTTTTCAATCTTCATGAAAATAGTGGCGCTCAGTGTGCTAGAGTAATATTCTTTCTTGGCTACACACATGATCAAATCTAGGAGAAACAATTAATCTAACTCTCTCGCACCACTTCTTATTGGCAGGCCAGTTATTGATCAAAATTTATACTTTCTGGGAATGAAACGCACAACAGCAACCTTTGCCGCTGCAATGAGTAATATGCTTCCCGCCATCACCTTCATCATGGCTTGCATTCTTAGGTAAGTACATTTAGTTTCCACCCCTTTGTAGTGATTTTCACAAATTTGTTAGTCATGTGAGGGTTTGATATGTACCTTAATCCAATCAAGTTCTATGCTTTCTGTCTAGGCTTGAGAAGTTGAAGATAAGAAGCATACGCAGCCAAGCCAAGGTGTTTGGGACCCTGGCAACTGTTGCTGGAGCGATGGTCATGACATTGGTGAAAGGTCCGGTGCTTGAGTTGTTTGGAACACATGGAACAAACACTGACAACCATAATAGTGGCACCGTAAATCTTCAAGATGCAATAAAGGGATCAGTGATGATCACGATAGGGAGCTTTAGCTGGGCTTGTTTCATGATCCTCCAAGTGAGTTTCTCTCCATCATAATTAATTGGCATAAAAAGAAATTTCCCTGCCACGACCTTTTCTGCTTTAATTTGTTTGGTTTCCTGACACAGCTTCATATCTCTTTCTCCAGGCAATTACTCTTGAAACCTACCCAGCTGAGCTCTCTCTTACAGCATGGATATGCCTGTTAGGATCAGTTGAAGGTGCCGTAGTTGCCCTGGTTATGGAAAGGGCCAACGCTTCCATTTGGTCTTTAAGTTGGGATACAAAACTGCCTGCCGCTGTCTACAGTGTAAGGAGAGGAGCATGTTGTGCAGAACATAATACAAAATACTGGGCATTACATTGAACACTCAATCCATCACACAATAAAACTTCACCCCTCATCATGAGAAACAGAAATCAAAGGTCATAAAACCAAATTGATGGCCGATATAGATCCTCTGCCTTAACTAAAAAGCTTTGTAACTAAACGAATACTTGAAAAGGAGTACTGAAATATTATCGACGATGAATTTTTTTCCCCTAAAAACTATAATTGCATGCAGGGCGTAGTCTGCTCGGGAATGGGTTATTACATCCAAGGGGTCGTGATGAAAACTAGAGGCCCAGTATTTGTTACTGCGTTTAGTCCCCTCTGCTTGGTAATTGTGGCTATCATGGGCTCCATCTTTCTAGCTGAGCAATGGTACCTTGGAAGGTAATTATGAAAATCAAGTATCAATCACAAAAATATTTCTACTAGAACTCTAAAAGGAAAGGGAACTAAAGAAATCTGATATTTCACAGGGTGGTCGGTGCCATTGTCATTGTTTTGGGTTTGTACCTTGTGGTGTGGGGTAAAAGCAAAGATTACGACTCGCCAACTCCGATTCCCAGGAGCATATATTGCCAGACAATTTCAGTTCAGATGAAGGACATGCCCCAACCGAGCATTTCAATCATGACACTGTAACCAATTTTGAAGCAGGAATCACGACTAGAGAGAAACAAGTATGGGGAAAACATAACAGTAATCATCAAAGTTTCAGTTATCCGTGATCAATCCAGCTATAATGCAGAGGCCCCCCGGGGGGGGGGGGGATGACAACACTGCACTTGCAATACGTATAGAAAACTATGATCTAAACACAGGCTATCAATACTGTGTGCAGGACAATAAAGGAGAAAATTCATTATGGGCGGCTAGTCCAAAAACTCTTCATCACGGCAAATTATTTGACCAATAACAGTTAAAATGGGTAGCAAATTTGTTCCCATAAAGTCCAGCACAAAATACTTCTAAGATAAATGCTATAATCTAATAAAACTTTCGAGTGATATAACGACAAAAGAAAGAAAATTGTATACCCAGCTTCAACAATAATGTATCGTCTGATAGAGTAAGAGAAGTTCATCACCTCATTGGTTGAAGAACAATAAAAAGATGAGGCCAAACCTTCGTGTGTTGTATAATTAACTAACTAAGTAAATTCTTTTTTTTTTTTTTAAGGCAATTCCCTTCTTTCCTACTTTTTCCCTAAGCACGTAAACAATAATGCTAAAACCTGAATTAAATTTCCCTCTCATTAAATTTTGAGTAAGGTTAAAAAAAGGACAAAAGCTATGCGACAGCAAAATTGAATATTTCATTCTGATAATTAAAAACAAAATTGTTCCTGAGATTATTAAATGATGATTTTCAAAGTTCCACTAAATGGACTCATCAGTTGTCCATTTGCCTTTCCTCCACAAAATCCTTGCTGATTAGACAATTCTTTTTTCAATGGCGGCCATTCGCTTTTAAGCTATTGAGAAGCATTAAGCTCTTTCTCAAAACCAAAAAAGTTGCCTGCCAATGAGCGTATAAAAATTAACTTTAGAGAGAACAGAAAACGGATATCACATACCGTCTCTACGCTCTTTCTATCCAGATAGCGGCAAACCGCAACGTAAAACAGAGAGATTCTCATCTTTCCTGACTCCGGAGTCCAGAATTTACCAATCAGACAGGGCAAATGCAATTACAGCGTGTTGTTTGTTCTTCATTTTTCTTTATCCCTGTTCTGTATTCATTACTCTTCATCGGCAACCGACTGAGAGGTGACAGCTTAAGCTCGGGATCTTAACAGTACATACCCTGACTGGCTCACGATGAACGGTGACAGAAACATAAGAAAAACTTCAGGGAATGTAAGGCAGAAAGCACGGCGTCTCTTGTACGGACGCGGCCTGTCTTGAGATCTAACAGACAGGGAAGTTGAGTTGAGTTTGAGGAATTTGCCAAAGATGGGAATGCTCGGAGATGGGGCATCCCACGATCGCACAGTGCGTGGGATGCCATCTGTGGAGAACATGGGCAGATGATAAATTTCTCATTTACATATACGCACACATACACATATATATCGCAGAAGTAGGAGTGTACCAGAAGGAGGCAGTGACCGTGGTGGAGTACGGTGCAGCCGTCGGCGAGTCGCTCTCCTTACAGGCGGCAGACCTCCATTGGAGACTTCCGGGGCTGCGAATGGGCCCCACTTGAGCTGACGGAAACGACGGGGCATTTATTGGGTTGGGTTGAAGGAGATTCGCTCTCGCCAATTAATAGTATGGGAATCAATGGGTCAACATTATTCCGGAGCTCAACTGTAGAGGGCACACCCTGAAGTGGATCTTGCATGAACACGGCATGCAAAATGCAAACAGAGTCGATGCACGTGGAGTCAAATGTTTGAGGAAGCAACCAGTAGTGAGAGTACAAAGGAAAGGACTAGTCCCTTATAAGCTTACAAGCCAATTTTTGAATACTCGTTGAAAATTATGTTCATATTTAATGCTCTTAGCTAGTACTGCGCCTATTCCTAAAAAAAAAAAAAATTCTGTGGAGCAGATCATGATCAGCCTTGTTTTATGCCCGTTTACTTGGCTCATCAGTCAAAGAACGTCGGTGCTTAATTTAAATGGCACATGCACAGCTGGTATCAACTCAATAATTTCTGTAACAGCTCTCATCAATGGTTTAAAACTCAAATTTATTTATTATTAACTTTTATCAGGACTAAATTTTCTTAAAAAAAATGAAAGGGATGGTTTTTCCGTCTTTTTCCCCCTTTTTTACAGTTACACACGAAAAGTTTAAAATCAGTGTTGAAATTTAATAATTAATTAATGTTATCTTTAAAAATAAATAATTATGCGTTTGTTTGTTTGAAAAATTACCATCCATATGATGACATGAGCAGACTATGAAAAGGCAGACTGCACCGAAAGTCGGCATGTTTGATTGAGAGGAAAAGCTGCACACAGATGTCATCCTCCTCAAATAACCAATTCACAAATAATAAATAATTAGTTAAAAATATTTTTTTATTTTTAAATGGAAAAATAGATTAAACAGAATATGTCAAAAAACATGTTAAAAGTAAAATAATAAAAGATAACATTGAAAAAAAACATTAAATGTTAAGACAAGCTCAAATGAAGAAAAACTTTCTATCTAATAAATAGGACAAAAAAGTATATACTGGTGACTGATGATTACTTTTTTTTATACAGATAATTTGATTATCAGTAATAGTAATGATAATATGAAGGCCGTCCACCGTTTTCATATACAAAATTCCAACGCCCGCGGCCGGCCCACCTGATTGGAAAGAGACGAAGCAAATAATTGGAGGAATTGAGCCCTAAAAACTGCTCTCATCCCCACCCTTAGCCAAGCTCGGGCTTTCAAAAGAATTCCCAAGAATGAGCAAAAATAAAGGCCCACATTCCCACAATCGGGAATCCCCCGCGTCAAGAAACCGGTCTGCCAATATTGATTTCTTCTTCTTCTTCTCCTTCTGTCCTCTGCACTTGTCACACCTTTAGATGACGTGGTGACTCTTTGACGAACAATATGCCCAGAATCCGACCTTGGGAGCCGTCCTTTGGCCGTCGAATGTGTCGGGGCTGTGGGGGTACTGGGCGATCTTGTTTCAGTTTTCACTTTATGTGAGTTAGGTGGATGTTAAAGGCCCACATTCCCACAATCGGGAATCCCCCCGCGTCAAGAAACCGGTCTGTCCAATATTGATTCTTCTTCCTCCTTCTGTCCTCTGCACTTGTCACACCTTTAGATGACGTGGTGACTCTTGACGAACAATATGCCCATCCGACCTTGGGAGCCGTCCTTTGGCCGTCGAATGTGTCGGGGCTGTGGGGTACTACTGGGCGATCTTGTGTCAGTTTTCACTTTATGTGAGTTAGGTGGATGTTCAGGAATCAGAACCTGGGCGTGCTGTGTATGCAACTCTGTACCCTCGTCAGTAGCAAGAACTGTTCCTCCTCTGCCTGAACTTTAGCGGCGTAGGTCGACGACAAGGCAGCACTATTGTGGGGTTTTGCACTGACATTCTTGGTTGTCGTTTCCACTTGAACTGAGAACAACGAATAGACGGGCCTGTGGTCTGAGAATCTTGACTCTCCTCTCTCGTACCACATCTGCTTTAGCCCTTCCCCTTTCCACAGAATCCGGTCGCACCTTTTCATTTTTCAATTTCTATTTGTCAGTTCATGGATCACAGTGACATCTTCACGGTTAATAGCAGTACCCACTCAGCAACTAAAAATGATTAGAGCCGCAATACAGCATCTCAATGTGTTTTCTCAATTACGAGGGGCTGTCCATAATCATGATAAACTAAAGAGCAGCTTGTTTTATTTGTGTTAGCACAATACTATGGACAAAATGTGGCCGGCTTCGTATAATGGGAAAAGGGTTAGTGTTCAATAAGCACGCAACCTATATAAAATGTTCAATAATGCTTATACTCTCTCCCACAAGAAAGCCCTCGTTTAATAATACTGTAGGCATGATTAATGAATGATTATTCAACGTCCGACGTCGTTGTGCATGACCAGTTTTCTAATTAACAATGCCAAACATATGATAAATCATATATCGCAGGTGAATCCCTTTCCACTGAAAGTGGCATTGAATCCCACGTTACTGAAAATCAACACCTACTACAACTTTATAAACAAGTGCAAATTGTGTTCTTTATTATAGTTGTTTGCTTCATCCAATTGCAGTGCTCTCCTTCAGCTGATAAAACTAAAGAGCCAGAGTCATCTCTCTCACCACGCCACATTAAAGCATAAACAAATGCAACGATGCATGAAGGGAATCAAACGGCAATAATTCATGACAGAAGATAAGAGTTTTCTTAAAGGAATCAAGCAAGAAAAAAATATCTCACGTACCACGCAGGAGTTCGTTGTTTTTCCTTGGATTTCGAGGTTCGGACAACATAGTGGTCAGAATTGGTTAAGTACTTATAAGTAGGAGCAAAATATATTTTCCCTTCATTCCAACCTTGAAACACTCGACCAGCGCTTTGTTCTATCCTTAGCTGCCAGGCAAAACAATCATACGTCAGAAAAAGAAAGCCAGGTTATATGAAGAACACGCGCCACTTAAGAATCTAGTCAAGAATGTAACGAGTTTACCTGATCCTTCTCTAATAATGCCTGCCAATCGTACTTCTTTAATAACTCGTGGGTCGGCGTAACCAGTAGCTATCCGATAATTCAAATCCCCAAGCCAAATAATCTTACTGCACATAATAGGGGAAAAAAATGAATAGAGCTGGCTGCATATTAATATAACTTTAATTTGGATCAGAAGATGACAAAATAAAATAAGAAACAAAGGAAATGAAGGGCTTACTCATGCTCCAATATGCTTTCGGGGGAAAGTGAACGGCCAAGAGCTTTAAAAGAGGACGAAAATTTAGTTTTCTTCAAGATTTCAGAGACGTCCAAGTTTCTTCGCACTTGATCGCCATCTTTCTCTCCAGAGGCCAAGTGAGTACAAACAAAACAGAACGTGGTGCGGTGTAATGTCATGCTAATCGAAATGGAACCCTATTCACCAAGAAAAGAAGGAATTATACATACAGCTTTGCCTTAAATCCCACACTGAAACTTGAACTGATGAGGAACCGACCTTATTTCCCAGACAGCCCATGATGCCGCGGCCAACGCATGAGACCTTTAAGTTGGTGACATGCGGGAGAAGATCGGCTCGCATCCACACGCATAAGAAGATACCCACCATTTGCTTGCTTGCGGCCAGGCCATAAAGAGGCTGCTCTAAAGAAAGTAATCGACAGAAGCTGGAGCTCGGCTTCAAATCGGAGTCAAAGTCGTTGGAGTTCAATGCTTCCCCAATAAGAGTCAGCCACTTGGATGCCGGCCCACAGTCCTCTGGCCCCAGAACGTTCCCTGCATTGAGAGGCACGATTTCTTGGAACCTAACATGTGCAATCCAATCCATGTAGCGAAATCGTTACATACTTGTACGTTCGCTCTCTAAACGAAATTAAATAGAATCTTCGTAAGAAAGGAAATCATATAAATAAATGTAAGAAAGCGAGAGCAGAGCAGGGGTAAAACGTAACTGTCCATTGGAGCTAGCCATAGAGGCAGGGGGAAGTGGTTGTTTGGACTGTGGAATGAGATGTGGGGTAAGAAGAGAAGTAAAAAATAAAAGTAAAAACCACAGTTCCGAGTTATGACTCGTCCTAGGTGAAAAATGGGAGGGTAGTTAATCATGAATTGCAGATAATAGAAAGTGAAAAGTGATCAGATTAGGAAAGAGATGAGAGAGAGAGAGAGAGAGAGAGAGATCTTACCCGATAACATAGATATCAGCTGGGGAAGGAGAATCCAGGGAAAGCCAATCCCTCAAATTCAAGCCTTCATAAGGTGACTTGCCTCCTACATTCCACGTCCCCACGAACATCCTACGACAAGGTTTCATCGTTACATTTATACCGTTAAAAAACAGCGGATTTTGCTAAAGCATAAACCAAACACTATCATTGTTATTTCCCACAGGACGGTGATGAAATTACTCACCTAAGGTTCAGTTTCTCCCTCACAGATGGCGCTTCCTTCTCCAGTACGGTATATTGTTTCCCTTCATCCTCAGCTTCCAACAACCACGCCTCTTTGAAAAATAAATAAAGTCCCATAATCAATATCTGCATTTCCAGAACAAATGAACCTCCACGTGGCAGGTCCATTGGGATTGAACTGAGATGGGCCCCACCACGAGGGGTTCTCGTCCCTTGAAGTCGTTTCACCACTAATGCTTTTTTTTTTTTTAAGGTCTAATCATATGAATGAGGCGTCGGATCCATCCATCCGACGCAAAAATTAGTTGGAAGAATTGGAATATTACCTGAGAAATCTTCCGGTACGACGACGTAACAGTCTTTTAGATCTGAAGAGCTTTTCCTTCGCTCTCTCCGAGGGCCTGAAATCACCACGAACAAATAACTCGTTATTAGTTTCCCAACACACGACCCGTTATTCTACAAAACAAATCAAAATCAAGGGAGAAAGGGACCCTATCATTTTACTTTACCCAGTTCATTAAGGTCTGAGTGAGATTTATCAGCAAAGCTCTTTATATGAAGCCACTTCCTCATGGATAATTTCGGCCACGAAGCCTACGGTCACAGATAGAAAATCAAACACAATTCGAAGATCAAAACTTGACACGGAAATCCAGAATCAGAGAGTGTACTGTGAGCATGCCTTGGATATCTTCGTCGACTCTGTTCTCATTGCTCCAGTTTCCGATCGCTGAAAACAAAACCAAATCCAACATTAACCCCTCAGAATAATGCCTACGGAGCTGCAGGTTTTATAGGAAGATGAGGATTATCCGAATCCACGAGGGAAAACTTTTTCTATTATAATATTGCATAAAACTTTAAATTAACCAGAAAAAGTCTCTGAGAAAGATTAGAATAATATGCATATAGATATTTTTGAAGAATAAAAACATAAATTAGTGCTGAGGCAGTTTTCAACGGCAATATTAAAAGACCCAGTTGCAGGGGAAACAGAGGCAGCTTCCGAGCCGGGGACGAAGTCAGAACTAAGAAACCATAAAAGAAATCAAATAGTGGGTATATAATATACAAAAGAGGAAAAGGTTAAGAAAGACCAGGCTGATCCATTTCTCTGAGGGATACTATAATGCAAACTTTTGATCCCTGCGTTGGTGCTTTACAGAGAGGAGGACAGAGTGGAGAGGGTAACTGGTAAATAAAGAATCCAAAAGGTTGTGGGCTTCTTTATTTTTATTGACTCATAGAAAATTATCTTAAAGCCAAGCATGAGATCTCAGTCAATAACTCAAAAGGACTCCTTTTTTGAAAGCACGACATATGCAGGATGCTGCAGAAAAACTGATGTATTAAATCCCAAATGGAGATCCACTGCGATTTACAAGAACAAATAAGGGCAAATATATTGGAATCCGATTCATGAAAATGAAGCAAGAACCACCAAATCCTAAGGTTTTGATAACAGGAATGAACGTAGAGAAGGCAGAGCCGATACACGAGCAGGACAATGATGCCGCACAAACACAAATAGAAACTTATTGAACTGTGGGTCTTCAACATTGCTGCTCGGAGATTGATGTGGGACAGTTCAGAGGAGGAAGAAGAGAATAAGGACCAATGATAATCATTCTGAAAACAGAGGTATAGAAGGCAGAGCACTTACAAGGCAGTGGGTGTAAGGTCTTGCGGGGCAAGAGTAGGAGATTCCAGCTTTCTTGCTGCTTCCCTTTTTCCCTTCTGGATAAAAAAGCACAGAGAAATAGCTTGTTCTAAGTTCCCTGGTTGGCGGAGCAGTGATGTGTGAGGGCAAGAGAAGAAGTTTTGGGGGATGTTCCTCGGAAAAGCAAAAAGAGCTGTCATATGCTTTGGAGATAGGAGGAGATTGTAGGAAATAGAGGGGTGGGAGAAGATGCCAGAAAATTGACATCAAAATCAAATCAAGTTTATTGACTTTTTTTTTTCCGGAAAAAAGGAAGTCTCATTTGCCCATCGGGAAGAGTGGCTCTTCTTTGCTGTGTATTTAAGAATATTGACTCGTTTTGTGAGATAATCATATGGTGAGGAGAGGCCGCACAGATTTTATTACTTTGAGACGTGTGAAGAGTTGCCGACCTGAGGTCTTGTATGTAACTGGTCAGTAATTTCATAATTTGAAGTATTTCGACTTTAAAAAAAAAAACAAAAGTATAAAGGGATCGATATGTGTCGCTGGTTTTCCGTTCTCCATGTTTTAGTTGAAATAGTAGTATGAACTGTTCCGTTGACCTGGCTGCTGCTTTTGTCCTAAACGAAGTTACACAAGATTTAATGAAACCAATGTCAGAATAACCATATCATAGCGGCTGCTTCGGAACAAGACTAGGATTTGCTTGGGAGTAGTTGGTATGGGGAAAGAACATGCAGAAAAAGTAAGGGGGGATGGATGGTAAGAAACGTTTGGTACATATGGTGGAGGTTCAACAAAATGAATTCAAAGTTACTGGCGGTTCCTTTCGTCCGACCTAGGGGAGAGTTTACTGGTAAAGATGGTCATATTTTACACGACAAGACCCTAATTTGAAGAATTTAAATAAACCAGACTTTATTTAACAAAAAATCAATCGTTGTTTTTATATTCAATTAAACTTTTTTCTGTCCCCGGATTACTTTAGAACAGCAAGTTCCGGTACTTCTAATTGTATCTGCACTTTCTTTTCTATCATATGTTTTTAAATATCCCTTTTAATATACCCCTTCGTCTTAACTATATAATTCATTTCTCAAATTATAAACAAAATATACGAAGTCAGCTTATTAATTGTGTTATTATCCTCATTCTCTTGAACCTCTGAATCAAAAACATTACTTGTTTTTTTTCACGCATGAGACCAAATATTTTATTCCGCATACTCTTTGGGGCATTTCACTTAACTTTCGACTCGTGAACTCAAGTTCGTCGACTCATGAGAGGAGAAGTGAAGACCCGCACCCCACACAAATTTAAATGAAATCATAGGCCTGTTTGGGGATTTAAAAAATCATTTATAAACATATTTTACCTGAATCAAGACAAAACTCCTCTCACATATTTATATTGTATTTTGTAAATTGTTATTTAAAAAACTGTTTATAAACTATTCTAAACGGATCCATGAGAAAACGTAGAAGAAAAGGTGAAAAGGTGATGCATTAGAGGAAAAAGTAGAGCCTTTTTACGATGTGCGTATGGGGACGCTGAAATAATGCACCATCAAATAATTAATCACTAATGGTCACGAACAGTACTCTAACCATTAGACCCAATCTAATCCAAAAAGAAGTTACGCATATACGAAGCTCAAGGGAAAAGCGCTCATGCGCCCTAGCTACATTTATAATGAACTGTTCATCAGTACCTGACATCTCTGCTACAGCTTGATTTGTTAACCTTGCATCAGAACTTCATACGTTTAGTTAGTTTAGCTGACTTCGTCAAAATAAGATTATGGATTTCTTTACTTTTTCCCAGTAATCAATACGGAAAACCATGCAGGACGCTTTTTGTAAGGGTGAAACGAAAGTAAGATTTGCAGTTAATAATTGTAGAATGCTGCGGGTGCCATCCCAGGCTTTAATGTCTTAATGGGGACATTTGAAGATTATAGTAGATAGTTGTGAGGTGGTGGAAGGGGCCTTTGTCCAATCAAATCAAGACGACGAATTTGTGTGGGAGTGACTTAAATGCTGGACAGAGACGCATCCTGCAGAATCCCAAATTAGGGCCTCACAGAGGAGAGACCTATGCAGTACTGCACTGTATGCCAGCCATAATTGTGACGTGACACTAAAACGCACCGCCTCATCTTCTTCACATTATCACATTCTATTATCCAAAAAAAAAAAAAGGAGTTTCCCTGATGATTGCCTCCAAACACAAGACCGGTCGTCTTTGCCCCTTGCCTTCCAATCTGGGTCTTCATTTCCCTACTCATGTTGCCCAATCGCTATTCTTGCTAAATATCTCATAATTTCCCCCACGGACGCACCAAGTTGTGTGTGTGTGTGTGGGGCAATCACACAACTTGATAATCTGTATTGTCTTATGTTATTTCACTGTTTTGGTCTCCGTGCGACACTATTTATACAACCTTATTTTCAGTCCTGTACTAGGAATGTTTAAAAAGCAAAATACATCATGTTCATGTGGGTTGTAAGTGACGTGTTGGCCACAAAACTAGGTACCGGTATCGGTGAATCACACCAGCTGGCAGCTCGCAGGGGCTTGGCTGTCGATCAAGATCTGATAAATCATTGCGCTTGCTTCAAAAGAAGGTCAAACGTCGTATGATTGAGTGATACTATTAATTAAATCCATCATTAAATCCATCACTGAGTGTCCCCCTGCGAGTCGAACAAGTGAATGTGAAGAATATATATATATATATATATATATATATAAATAGCTTCTGTGTATCTATATATAACGAGATGAACCAATCCGAATAAGCAGAGTGTCATGTTCGCGAAGACTCTACACATCATATGTGACTTTAACTTGACCTCAAAAGTTATTGTCATGAGCGAGCGACCTAGCTTATTAAGCTGTTCATTAAACATTAGACCAAGCGAAAAACGAAAGTCCTCCGATGAAGCAGCATTGTTGTATTTACCTAAGTTAATGATGCAAGTAGGTGGAAGAGAGGTGAAGCGCACCAACGACAGCAACAACTGTACTTGAATCTTACGGATCACTACTAGGTTGACTGTTTCTGTTTTTCGATTCTCCGGGGATCAGCAGGGAAACCTACCTCTCATATCCTTAAAACTAAACGTGAGTGTGATATCAGAATCCACTCCGTTCTCCACGCTGAATTCGTGGCCTCAAATATTTGTTCATCCCACATTTTCTTCTCTGTGCATGTGGCAATCGATCGGCTAATTTAGTTTCAACCAATCTAGTTTTTTCACTTGCTCGATTCAGCGAGGATGACTTTATTCGAATTACTTATTCTGCACACCCATTAATTATATTCCTTAGTGTGAGGCTGATCATCATTCCCTTTTTTAACCCGTGGTAGCCCTGATTGTTAAATTTGCATGTAAACATTGAAATTTGACATTGTTTTGATCTAACGTACGAGGCATCCATAGGAAACGTGATATTAAAATCAGAATAATTAGCAAATTAATAAGATTATTACACATCAATTACTGTTGCCACGAGCTCACGGCACCACAGGCAAGTTGATTATAATTAAACCCAGTCTTCACTCTTTATCATTATATATCCTCCTCATGTTAAGCAGGCAAATGCATTTGATCAATCTCTTTTATACTACCTCTATTCCTAATTATAAGAGCTAGTTGACTAATTTGAGGAGATTAAAGAAATAAGTTAAATTAGTTATTTGTAATAAATAGGTGTTGTTTTTCTTAAATATCTTTGCTAATCAAGTGTATCGGCTAGAATTATCATTATTAGAATGACTATCTTTGGAAAATAATGTATAAATATTAGAGACAGAATAGATTAGGATCTTATATTTATGATCAAAATAAAAATCATATGAGATCTTATAATAAAAACCAGAGGAAGTATCTTAGATTAAAAATAAAATATTTCACAAATCAATCAGGGGCATTAAATTATAAAATGAAGAAAGCAACAAGCACGCACAGAGTGACAGAAAATAGGATTTTATAGATTCTTTGTGGGTGAGCTTAGTAGTTGAAGATGGCCAACTTGTGCAAGTTGAAGCCATTACAGTCAGCACCCATCTTCTCACCTTATTTTGAATTGTTATTTTTTTTTTAAAAGTAATTCTAGCACTAGTCCTGGTTCTGCTGATTTTTGGAGGCCTAACTCATGTCCGCAAACAGCTAAGGTACTACACATTGAAATATATCACTACGTATAGAATACTACTTCCGACTCTAATTATAAGGTCTCATTTGTAATTAGGACCGGAAGTAGCATATATACTCTTCCGGTCCTTATTATAAGACCCATTTGATTTTTATTTGATCCTAATTATCCTAATTATAAACCCCAATCCATTTTGTCTCTTATATTTATGCATTTTTTTCCAAGATAATCCTTCTAATAATGATAGTTTTAGCCAATATACTTAATTAGCAAGGATATTTTAGGAATGACAACACTTATTTATTATAAATAACCAACTTAACTTACTTCCTTAATCTCCTCAAATAAGTCAATTGGGTCTTATAATTAGGACCGAAAGAGTATATTATATGTAACCCTTTTACTCATTTTCCTCCGAATTAGCGGTTGGATTTTCACTTTCCTGTGATTATTGGGCATATTTCTGTCATATGTGAACAGCGCAAATTTGTTCAATGAGCAGGCAGAAAATTACTTTTAAGATAATCAATTTAAAGTTGCATGCAACTTGGCGCGCTTACATTTTCTCAGACACATGCCTTTTTTGGCACCATCACAGCTATACAAATATATAGGACATGGAATTAAACTCCACAGGGACAACCCCGTCAAGTGATAATAACCCAAACCTGATTATTCGCTTGTGCAGGCATTTAAACCAATGAAGGTTGTGGTATCCAACTCGAAACTCAATCGCCGATAAATAAAGTTTTAAAAACCTACTTCGTTCTCAAGTTTTGATTCGATCGCCAGCAATGACGACGTTGTTGTGTCTCCCAGGTTTCCTCGTCAGAATTGGCTCACAGCAACGTGATTCATGTCCAGTATGCGCTGCGAATTATGATGCGAGTGTTATCTCTTATCGTGCATTAATTGAAACAATCACACAATATTGCAAGAGACAAGGCCACATTAAAATTAACTAATGCTAGAAGTGCAGTGTTCCCGTGTCTAATTAAATTATCTGCTTGTGAAATTTGAGTGAGAAGTTTCTTACTCCCTCCAGTTTTTAATATAAAAGTTTATCTGACTTTTAGTTTGGTCCTAAATGTTACACTCTAATTTATTTTATTTCTCATATTTATCTATTTTTTTCTCAAAATAATTCTTGTAATAATAACGGGTTTAGCCAGTACATATAATTAGTAAGGATGTTTTAGAAAAGACAATACATATTTATTACAAATAGCGAACTTAACTAATTTTTTCAATCTATTTAAATTAGTCAACTAGTTTTTTTATTAAAAATTAGAGGTAGTATTTTAGAGTCTGAGATTCACATGCCTGACGTCGTTCCATTTGTTTGCGCGTGTATTTGGTCTCGCTTAAAGTCTTATACCGCTAGCAAATTTAACAAAAAAACGAAGTTAGCTTAGCTCCTCCCGATGATATCATGCGTTGACTAATTAAAAGAGCAAGTATTTTGGTGAGTTCATTTGAACGATGAAAATTCATCTCTTTTTCAGTCGTACCAATAATTATAAAGAGGCCGCCAATGACATGTTTTTCAACCCTTAATTATCACTGATTGCCATTATTATCTTTTTGGAAAAAAAACTCAAGTCAAATTACTTATATTTATTATGTTAAGTTCTTCAGACATGTATACATGGTCATGTGTTTTTTTTTTGTTTCATGTCAATTTATAATTAAACGTTAATGTTTTAAAAGTATGACACATGATTATGTGTAATTCGGAGAAAATATTAGCAACCTGATATAAGTATTGTCTATAATTTTTTTTTATTGGCTCACTGCATCACATCGCGTAATAGGTTTTTGCAAGGTGCTATCTTAGCACGAACTATCTTATCAAGTGAACCTGGCCGGAAATGCGAGCGCCAGAGGGGTCTTATTCAACTTTTGGTAACACTAGAGCTTACGTGAGATTTCTAGCTTCACGGCTCATGTCGGCCCAATTAGTTGCCATGGCCCGAGAAAAGCCCACCCCAATAGGAAGATAAAGTGGGGTTCACGTGTACCGCGTCGAAACGGATAAGCTGATTTGACCGCGCCTCTCTCAGTGCCTTCTATGATATACTCCTTCAGTCCTATTTATATTTATAAGCAGAAAAATAACATATTTTTTCCTCCTATTTATGGGATATTAAAAGAAATTTTTATATAGATGCGTAATTTTACTATTTAGTTATTATTATGTTGATTTTGTTTATATGAGGTATAATATGTATGACACAAAAATAAAATTAAAAAGTTATTGATTTTTAAATGAGAGTTAATGAAATTTAAAATATTTTTTAATCGTTGAAAATAATTTATAAATATGATGATAAAAAGTATATCCTACGAATACCATTGCAGCTCGTCATTGGCCTTTTTTGGAAAGTCCATGTTTGTGTCTGTTTTTGGATGAAAGATGGAAAACTATGACGAAACTATGACGACTACTCTTCTTCCCTTGTTTTCATAACACGAAAAGGAATAAAGGGGACCCTCGCCGCTCAACGTAAAACCGCGCATTTATATCTTCTTCAAAATATCTGCTCTCTCTTCCCATCAGAATATAAGGAACGTCACAACATAAATAAAACAACACGAAAGAGATTCAAAGAACAACAAGAAGACCAGAGTAAACAAAAGGAGTTTTTAATTCTTACGCAAGAGAGATTATTATTCTTTTAAAACAGTTACTCAAATATTTAGTCTTTTAATTCGATTCCCTGAAACATAAAATGTCAATCAAAGCGGCCCTTCTAAAAAGTATTCACAACCCACTGATGCTCTGAAATCTAGCCTTGGTGCAAAAACAGTGTATTATAACTGAGTAACCAGGGGTTTTGTGAGAGCCTGTTTTGCTGAATAGAAGAATGGATTTTTCAGTTGGTCAGAAAAAGATAAAAACAAGAAAAGTATAAGAAATTGAATTGAGAGGCTTAATCTACGATCCAAAGAGTTACATTAAAAGAAAAAAAATAGTAGCTTATTTCAAATGATACACGAAAGAATTAAAGGAATACACAATTTTTTTTGAAAAAAAAAAAGCATAGGTACACAACAAATGGAATTAGACGAGGGCATCAATCTTAGGTGCCTTGCTGCCAAACAAGAGCTTCAAGTCATTCTCGAGTGGGGTCAAGTTAAGGTCCAAGAATTCAACCCTCTTGCTATTGGATCTCTTCAAAACCGGCACTTTGGAAGAAAAGCGATGGTCGACGACGTCGTCGTTGTGGGTGGCTCTGTGTCTTCTCATGTGGCCACCCAGTGCTTGGCCCAGCGAGAACTCCAGACCGCAAATGGAGCACTCGTGCGTTTTTGGTCCTGAAGTTGCTAACCTCAGAGACTTAGCCTGCGCTCTCAGTTCATGATCCCCCTCCAGCCTTGGTCTCTTGTGGCTAGCCCTGTGGCCACCAAGAGCCTGAAACGACGAGAACTTGCGTTTGCATGTCTTGCACTCGTATTCCACAGGACAGCCTGCGAAGCTGTCTTCCCGCTTTGATCTCATAATGTTATTGCCTTGGACATGAGACAGCATCATTAGACACCTGGCTATGTCTTCAAACCTGCTTTGCTCCTTTACTGCTACGTTATGATCCATGTGGGATGTGAATGGAATGGTTGGTGATGATCTGGGATGGTTAGTGCGAGCTGGTATTTATAGGAGATAGTGTGGAGGGTGTTATTTGACCAGTGGATTGTTGGTTTGAATTGAGTTTTTCAAATACATGGAATCTTGGAAGGCCAAGTTCCAGTGGCTCTTTGACTCGTTGCCGTATATACAAGGTTTATGCCCGCGTTCTGCTTACGCTAAATACTTAGCTACTTGCATGTTATAGCCATCATCTTGGCGTGTGGGTGGTGAACTGCTACTACATGTGATTACGTGCAATGGAACAATAACTCTCATACTCAATTTTCTACGAAGATCTCCAACTTTACAACTGTAAGAGGCTATGAGTCTTCTTTTTGAACCTTCAAATAATGGTTTTCATGGAAACTTGGTTTATGACATTAATATAAAAGTGCTTATTAATTACATGAAATTTTCAACAGAGTTACGTAGGATACAGGCACAAACATGTAACTAGTATTTGGAGTTTATTCTAGGTGCATTGCGTTACGTTGACATTTACCCAGACCATCTGCCACGGACGGATTTCAACAAAATTCGGCCGCAAAAAATTATACTTTAATTTTTGTGTCTTTTTTCCTTATAGATAATTAGATCTGCAGAAGTCAATCCTTTTGATAAATTTTGGAGGAGTTTATTCGCAATGTTCAATATTATTTTTTATGAAAAGGCCACATTCAGAATCCATATAAAAATTTATTGCTTTGTTGGTAAATCAAAGAGCTTTGTTTATGTTTACTTCTTCTTCTTGTTTTTTTAAGGACATGTGATTTGTTTGCACAGACGATTGTCTCATTAAAATTACACGAATATATTAGCATTGATTAACATTTTTCCTAGGCGCCGACACGTACGTTGGGTTGGGGCGAGTTGTAGCTTCCGAAGAGAATGTCAGTAAAACCTGAGAGTCAAAAGTCAAAGTCCAAAAAACGTGTAACTTGGAGCGGCCGGATAGGAATAAGAAACTAATTACAGAATTCAACTCTGAAAGGCATAAGTTAGAGTTTACTGGTTTTCAGGAACCATCCTGGCAATTAAACATCATTAAGAACTGAAAAACAAGAAGTTTAAATCACAACATTTTAGTTGCAGCTTGAAGTTTGACTAATGCTGGAGCTTCCTCTTTTCTGTTCAAATCTAAGGAAACGGATCCTTTTATTATGATTTCTTTTGGGTGGATTGCGAAAGTAGTTAGACGACCTTTTTGACCAGTTGGAAAGAGACAAATGCTCAGGAAAGCTTACATAACTAGTGACGGGGATGCTGCAGAAATTACGGTTATCTATCTTCGGTTGGTACTTATCCAAAACGTAGAGTCGCGTAAGCCGTAAGGCGTGAAAGTCTTTCTTGTTCCGTGAAAAATTCTTGGATGCACCGAACCTATCTGTTTGTGTCGTATTGTAGCATTGTTGTTGTAGCGCATCACGTAATAATACTTCTTGTCTTTAATATAAAATCTTGTTTTGTTTTTATTTTGATCTTAAATATAAGATTTCAATAAATTTTGTCTCTGATATTGATATATTTTTTTTTCAAAATAGTCTTTTTAACAATGATAATTCTATCTCATATACTTGATTGGTAAGGATATTTTAAAAAAAAAAACACATATTTATTCAAATAACTAATTTAACTTCTTTCTTTAATCTCTTCAAATTAGTCAACTAGTTCTTATAATTAGGACAGGAGGTAGTATTTAAAAATTGTCTGCACTGAATCTATCTGCTTGTTCTCTGAAACATGGGATTCTCGTACAGATATGTTGGCAAAAAAGCACGTGTTGGTTGGTAATTAAAGGAGTTGGGTGAATTATCTGCTGATGAAACTTCACGGTTCACACCAGCTTCAAAAAGTGAAAGGAATGAACGAAGATGTCGAACCTGACAATGTGAACAAAATGCTTGATTTTCAAACCACGCGCGCTAATTAATTACATATGACTTTTGACCTTCTTCCCAGAAAAGGCAGACCCAATTAATTAGATATATGCTCACACGATTTTCTAAACCAACCCTCATCAGATCCATCAGCCCATCGCTTACAGGATTCAGGAAGTGCCCATCTGAGGATTGAGTGTGAATAATCATCATTAGCAAGTTCAGGTTCGTTAGCTGGCCAACTTGAGCGTAGAATTATTCTCCTACTTGTTTAGTCTATGCGTTTGAACAATGACCTGTCTAGCTCCCCAGAATCACATATATACACCCGCGTAACTCAATGCTGACATAGTCCAAGTTCAAGCACTCCCACCACGACCCTCTGGATCCACGTAGTCCGCTTAAAATAGCAAAACGGGAAAAAAAATGACACTTTTTTTTTCACCAGCAAAAAAAAAAAAAACCGACACTCACAGAAGCTGAGCATGTGCATTATATGCTATATAGGCTCTGATTTAATTATCTCGATGAAAACAGATTTACGAGTAGACGTCACTGCACGAACTTTGATGAATATAATTACTCTTATTATCATTGCTTAAACTAATTGGGTTTAGGTGCTTTCCTGCACACTAAAACTTTTTTTCAAATATATCCAGTACCCTCAAATATTTTGTGATGCATCTAGTATCTTAAAGTATTTTTTAAGGGCGCCTAATATCCTAAAATATTTTTTTTGCCTTGGTGCACCAAAACATATTTTTGGGTGCTGGTCTTGCTGGACGCACATAAAAAAACTTTGAGATACTAGACACATCAAACGATATTTTATGATATTAGACGCACCTAAAAAAATATTTCAGAGTGTTGGATGCATCACAAAATTTTTAAAGTGTTGAATGTACCCAAAAAAATACTTTGAGGTGCTGGATGTACCTTAATCCAAATAATTATGTATTTTTCCGCTTTATATTTAGAGTCATAAATGAATAATTTTTTTATATTAAAAATCATTTTTTTCTCTTCATTCCGTTTTATTACCAATCGGACAAGCTGGAGCGGTTTCAACGATATTCATTATTTATTCTACGGCGGGCCGGAATTGAAGTGGGGGTAGAAAAGTGGGCTTGAACTTGATTGGCCCATTTGAAGTGGGCCTGACTCAGAAAAACTTACGGCACCATATCCATCCGTGGTCCCCACACGGCATGTCTTGTAGGCGTCCGCGCGAACAGAAGATATCTATTATTGGGCCCACTTCCTAACCACGGTTAGTAAACCTTCATACTCCTAACCACGGTTAAGTTCCTCCACCTTCTCTCCCTCATCGATTCCAGTAATTGCTTTAGCTTCAGATCTACTTCATCATTAGGGTTTCTATTTGGAAGATTTCTCCTTAATTCGCTATTGATATCTTTCGTCAATTCCTTCGATATCGATCTCCCGACCGTTGAATTCATTGATAATTGTTCCATGTTTCTCCACAACAGACACAGACACCGATAAATGGAGACGCAGCGAATTATCGAATTTCCGCATCAAAACATGGACAAGCGCCCCCGGAAGAGACCTCGTTTAACATGGGATATGCCCCCTGCTATTCCTCCAGCTTCCAAGGTTTAATTCCTTCCATCCCTGCGCGCTTTTGTGTTTTCTTCCTGGTGATTTATATTTTTCTCATTTTACCTGCCCTTCCCGAACGGTCATTGATTTCTTTAATTGTTGGCTGCGTTTACTTTGTATAATTTTCTATGCAATTTGCATAATTTCCTCATGTGTTCTAGCTGATCACTTGGCCGTACCTTCCCCCGCAAAATTTTATGCGCCCGTGGTGGGAAAGATTGGAACGTGTTGTATAGGAATGTTCGAAATCGATGGATTGAAAACTAAGACCTTTTTCCTTGTGGAATTGTTGTGTTTAAATTTACACCATACGCATATGCTATTGTGCTTAAAACTAATATTAACGGAGAATTTTCTATCAATCTTGAATAATTGAGTTACGGATGCTTGCAGCCTCTTCCGCCTTTATATTGCAGCCAGGAACTTGCGAATGGAGTAGTTCCGAATCATGTATATTCTTCCGTCATCTACAGGGGAGTGCCTCGCAATGGATCACCCCCTTGGAGACCTGACGATAAAGATGGGCACTACGTTTTTGCCGTTGGTGAAAATCTAACGTCACGATGTAAGTGTTTTATTGTCATGCAGAATGCTAAGTCTATTGGATGCGGTTTTTGTTGAGCACAGTTGATCATTTTGCGTGGTCCTTATCTCACGCGGTCTGACGTCTTTAACCGAAATGAAAAGCCTGAACATTTGCTTGACTTATAATTTCTAGATATTTTAGAGTGGCATTGAAGGCTTTGTAGTTCATATGATCCAATCAACCAGATTATTAAAAAAGAAAAAACGATTTTTCCCCTTTGTACCAGATCATCCTCAAAGGCCTCCACCCCCTCCCTAGAACAAAAGGGGGAAAGGAGGAGGAGAAAGTAACTGATTTGGATTGAATTTAGTTTTGGAGAATTTTTTTTCCGTTTTATGACTATGCTATGCTTGTTCAGTAAAATTGTTTACTTTCTTATGTTTGCAGACAGAATTCTCAGTAAAATGGGTGAAGGTAATTTTTACAACTTCTCTGATTTTTTTTTTTTTAATCCTGCCCCCCAAATCCTTATATTAAATGACTTTCAAGGTATCATTGAAAACATTTTGATGGTGTGTTTGACTAGCACGGATGAATTTGCTCCAATGTGCACCTTTCCTAAAATTTATGCAGGGACATTCGGCCAAGTCTTGGAATGCCTTGACAATGAAAAGGAAGAAGTTGTGGCAATCAAAGTTATTCGTTCCATACACAAGTATCGTGAGGCTGCAATGATTGAAATTGATGTTCTGCAGAGGCTTGCCAGGCATGACATTGGCAATGCACGGTAAGAATGTTTTTCTTGATTCATTCCCTTATTGTTTGTAGATGTTAAAAGCGATTTTGGTATAAGTTGTTTCATTCTTTGCAGTTGTGTGCAAATACGGAATTGGTTTGACTATCGTAATCATATTTGTATTGTAAGTATTTATTGATGTTCATAATTTGATTAATATGATGGGAATGCCTATTCCTTCATGCTTAAATATTCTGTGAGTTAAAAAACTTGCGGATGGATTTAAATGGTTTCAACAGGTATTTGAGAAGCTTGGGCCAAGCTTATACGATTTTCTCCGCAAAAACAGCTATCGTTCTTTTCCCATTGATCTTGTTCGGGAGTTTGGCAGACAACTTTTGGAGTCTGTAGCATGTGTGTGGACATAACTTGTACCTAATTATCTATTTATCATCTAATGGATTCCCCTTTTCCTTTGGGGGTTTAAACACATGGGCTTGTATAATCACTTATCTCAATATGGATGATAATTTTCTGATATGTGAATCAAGTAAAATTTTATTTAATTGACAGTAATAGTTATTACAACTGTCTATTCTGATTCCAAATAACTTATTCCGTTGCTTATATATGCAGTTATGCATGATTTACGATTGATTCACACTGATTTGAAGCCAGAGAATATTCTTCTTGTCTCATCAGACTATATTAAAGTTCCAGACTACAAGGTATGTTTCACCACCACTCATGATGCTACCTTGGAAATATTACTGTTCTCATTTGTCATCATTCTCGAAGACCAAAATTTTGACGCATTTCTTGTTCTGTTGGCGTGATTCATCTCTGTCAATTAAGTTTGTAGCTCGAACTACAAAAGATGGCTCCTATTTCAAGAACTTGCCCAAGTCAAGTTGCATAAAACTCATTGATTTTGGGAGTACAACATTTGAACATCAGGATCACAGTTATGTGGTGTCAACCAGACACTATCGAGCACCAGAGGTTATCTTAGGTAACCATTGTTGCCTGGGAAACACATGCGTATTAGCTCTGTTGGTTCTGTACCATGTATTATGTGATGTTTTTTGCAGGTCTTGGGTGGAATTATCCCTGCGATCTCTGGAGTGTTGGTTGTATACTGGTTGAACTCTGCTCTGTAAGTAATTTTTAGTATCGACCCATGACTCATGTTTGTTTACTAACTTCTCTTGATGGAACGCTGAATGACTCTGATTAAACTGAACCAGAAAGTGTTGAAAACAAATCTTTACCCATTCAGTTATTTTTAATTTTTTATATGAATAAGCTCTCATCAACCTGGCCATTTTTCACAGGTGAAGTTTATTTCTGATTTTGATGACGTCATCATGATTACTTTAGCTTATTTCCTATTGGCTTAAATGACCTTGTTAAGATTACCTCTGGGAGGCCGTGTTTAACATTATAGTGTTCTTGTATATAAACAGGGTGAAGCCCTTTTTCAAACTCATGAAAACTTGGAGCATCTTGCAATGATGGAGAGAGTTTTGGGGCCACTACCTCCACATATGGTGGTTAGGGCTGAGTAAGTGTTTCTGAATTCTATTTGCTTTAGTAATTGTCTTCCCTTTTTCCTTTTTGGCTTCGCTTCATATCTTGCCTACTTTTGTAGCCGTCGAGCTGACAAATATTTTAGAAGGAATGCACGTTTGTGTTGGCCTGATGGTTCAACTTCAAGAGAAAGCATGAGGGCTGTTTGGAAATTGCCTCGCTTGCCGGTACTTTCTTTGAAACTTTTGAAACTGATCCATGCGAAGTATGTTTTCCTTTTGCATTAAGAAATGGGTGTTGGGAATCAATGTTGTCATTTTTTTAATTGACTGCAAGGGCAGGCCATGTCTTTTTGTTGACGTTATGGATCATTCTTGGTAAACAACTATATTAGATTCAATAGCATATTCAATTTTCCCCGCTAGGCATATCACGTTGTTAGATATTGTTATTTGGTGTTGTTTTATTTTTATCCATTGTAATCTGGTAGTACACATAGTGTCAAGCAATGCTGGGAGTCCTAGGAAGTTTGCTTGTCTTTCTCTCCTCTCTTGACCATCAAAAGGCTAGTGTTAACTGCTCAGATAATAAAATACAGCTCAATAACCAAACAATCTCTCATCCAACTACTGACTTATGGCCTGTTTCTTTATCTTAAGGAGTGTGCGAGAGATGGCTTATGTTAGGATCAGGGCATAAATTAAAGTGCGTCTCTTAATACATTCCCGTGCTTATTTCAGCTTTCTGTCAATGCTGCAAAGGTTATTGACACATTCCTTTGACAGTGAGTTTTCCTTTTATGACACTGCAGAACCTCATAATGCAGCATGTCGATCATTCTGCTGGTGATTTGATTGATCTTCTGCAAGGACTCCTTCGATATGATCCTGCTGAACGGTTTAAAGCAAGGGAGGCATTAAGACATCCCTTCTTCACCAGAGATCCTAAACGTCGTTATCCTCTGTAAGACCTGGAGGAGAAAACACGAGTTTGGAGATGACTCTCTTGTGCAACACTACTAGCTAATGGTATCTTTATTTCATGACCCCACTGTATAGTGAATTGTGTTTTGCTCTCTGCATCGTTTCTTTTCCTATTTTTGTTTAATGTTACCCTCCTCCCCTTCCCTTTTTTTCCTCCTCTCGGTCGTTTTAGCAAGCAAAATCGATGCTCTGCTGGCTTCAGAAAATTAATTTTTAAAACCCGAAGCATTATTGTACTTGTCAGGACAAGTGCTTATACCTCTGCTGAACTCAGAGCATGCTTATGGTTTCTAGTTCCAAAGGAAGCTTTTTAACGGGCAGACCTCGCGAACTATCTTTACCATAGGACTTATGATAGAAAGGCAGATGATTCGTAGAAATCGATTTTGTGCTGGGTATTGAAATGAGGAAAATGGTAGTTTTTAGGATTTTGCTCTTGCGTTAATTGGATAACCTGATGACGAGAAATATTAGGTCTACATCAGAAAGGGATTCATTGGCTCAGGCGGAGAGCGGAAACCCATTTTCGTGTTTTTGGTAGGAAAAATAATTATATAAAACAATTTTTCATGGTGCAATATTTTGACTGATGCGGTAATAATTGAGGGACTTGCCCCTTTTTTCAATCGAAGTAGGGGCTCCCTTGACTGTGTAGATTTTCCGCATTTAAAATATCTACTAAAATAAATTTAAAGGATATGAATTGATATTTGCTTTTTCAGATTTGAAAAAAGTTGTATAGAAATGCTGAGAAGGATAAGGTGTTTTTAAATATTTCAGAAGTATTTAATACTTGAAAGTTTTGTGGCTTTTCTATGTCCTGAAAGTCTTATTTTGTGGTATTTTTGTTCTAAACGGTTATCTGTTAAATTTAGTAACGAATAATAATCAGAATATTTTTCCTATGAAAATGAAATTCTAAAACACATAAGAGTAAAAAAAATCTATGAAAATTTATAAAAAAGCAACAGGAGTAGTGGTAGAGGGTTTCCGTTGGTCTTTGTGAATAATGCGGTATTAATTTCAGATTGACATGCGCTGTTGGGAGGAAAGTTGTGTTTGCGGTCGTATATAGGACGGCACTGTTGGGGCGCCCGCCTTCCGCAACGACTATCGAATGAAAACGTCAGAAGCCTGAGGTGGTTGCTCCGTTGGAATATTAAAGGAGCAGAGCCGGGAATGGTTGGTCTCTTGCTTGAGCAACACTGGCAGAATCACAATTCAATGCCGGGTGAAAACGCTGCCGTATCACACCCAGGGCGTGGCGGCTTCAGACATGATCCTGTTCGCTTCTCTGATAAATGCCCCCGCCATCAATGCGCCATAATAAAGTGGAGACCGTTACTGCTGCCATTTAGACCCTGCGTCCATCGCCAACGGTCTCTGCTCTTGAATGCCTCTGCCTTCTCCATTCTTTTGTCTCCCTTTAATTCATCCTGTGGTTCACCCGCCTTAATTTTTTCTGCCTGGATTGGGCTCGGTCATATCCTCCGTGGATTTATTCTCTCTCTTTTTTTTAATAAAATAATCTTTTTACTGAAATTCATGATGACTGTTTGACCTTTCTTGTCCAAAGAAAAAGCACCCTCATCATATCATCTCCATCATCACTACACACCAATATATTTAGTATGCATGATTCCATGGGTTATAAAGAATAGAATATCTTTATTTTGATTACGGGACAATCCTTCCGATATTAATTAATTGACGGCTTTTGATTAAGCGTGGTCGTCCATCGCAACTTAACTCCAGCAATGTTCTGCTTTCGAGTTCCACTCCTGCCCCCGGCAATTTAATTGGAGTACATCCGTGAATCTCAATTGTATTTTGGTTCACCTCTGTTCTAGTCAAATCGACTGGGTTTTTCTAATTTAATCTGGACGTGCCTTTATCATGTCTCCGAATGTCAATTGCATTAATCACATTAATTTATATAAGAAAGTTCATGATAATAAATTATTGAATTTTATCATCAACAAGTTATAAATAGTACAACTTTCAGCTAAAAAAAAAAGTTATAAATAATTCAACTTGTTCAGCTACTCCATATTTTCTATTCATTTCAAGAACAAGAGTAGATTGTGCTAACATCCACATCAAAAGTAGATGGTTTAGGATCAAAGGATATGAATCTGCTACTTATTTTCCAAATAAACTGTGAAAAAGAAAATTAGCGTTCATTCCTCAAGATAATTATGAAATATCGCCGGGGGTTTTAGCCTCCGCCACCCTTCTCCTCCGCAATATTCAGGGTTTTAGCTATTCTCTGCTCTTCTTGTGTCTCCAATTCGTATTCTGCTTCTGTGAGGCCTGAGCCATGGAGTCTCTGGCCACACTGCATCACTGTCGCCACCCGCTTCCCTTCTCACTCAGTCATCTTCCTTCTTCACTATCGAGACCCATATCTTCCGTCTCCTTCAGGTCTTTACCTCCCCGTCTTTCGCCGTCGCGATTCTCGTCTTCCTCCTTCCGATCACCGTCCATTAGAGCGGCGTCCTTGCCGTCAGAGTCGTTCACCGACTCTGCTTTCCTTAGGCGCGGAACCACATTACCACAATTGCTTCAAACCCTAAACTCCCTTTTCTCACCCGTTATCCGAACCACCTGCACCATCCTAGCGGCGGCTGTGTTTTTCTACATGCGTCTTCGCTACAAGCCCGCCATTGCAGCCCCGCTTGAGATGCCCACGGTGGAATCGAGTACGGAGTCGACGGAAAATTCTTCGAATGAAGAAAATCAGAGAGTCATTGGCGAGAGATTAAGCAACAATCCCAATGATACCGAGGCTTTGCGGTCGCTCATCGAGGTCAAAGTCAGAGCGCGCAAAATTGAGGAAGCAATCCAGGTTATAGATCGTTTAATTGAGCTCGAACCGGAAGAGTTTGAGTGGCCATTGCTGAAGGCTCACATGTATGTTTACAATGGTGACTGCGAATTGGCTAGAGAGAAGTTCGAAGAAATTCTAACGAAAGATCCCTATCGTGTTGAGGCCTATCATGGCCTAGTAATGGCAACTTCGGAATCGGATAAGCCATTGGAGGATTTATTGAAGAGGATTGAAGAGGCAGTGGAATTTTGCAAAAAGCAAAAGCGGGAATCGGATGTCAGGGATTTGAGGCTCTTGATTGCGCAGATTAAAGTCATGGAGGGAGAATTTTCTGATGCGCTGAAGGCTTATCAGGAGCTTGTTAAGGAAGAACCGAAGGATTTCAGGCCTTACTTATGTCTGGGTATCATATATACTCTTCTAAGAAAGAAAGATGAAGCTGAAAAACAATTTGACAAGTTCCGGAGGCTTATCCCTAAGAACCATCCTTACAGGGAGTACTTTGAGGACAATATGTTTGAAATGAATGTAATTTCGCAGAAGGCAGAGAGGGCGGGAGTGGGTGCGAAGAACTGAAAAGATGACTTGCCAAATTTCTTCAATAGATGACCACGGGACAGTTATGTAGAGAGGCTGCCTTTCTTTCTTACTTTTTTGTTTTTTTCCCCTCAATTACCTCTTAATTTCTTTTTCCGCCCTTTGCAATTGGTTTGTTCGAATTGATACCTTAGGCAATTAGTTTTACTTTCGATGGGTGGATATAAATAGTACAAGTTTATAAGGTCAATTTAGCAGAGCTATTCTGATGATGAAAAATGCAACTGATGCTCTACACTATTCTACCTCCACACGAGTATTTGGATTCTAACCCCAGTAGTATTCCTTTTTCTTAAAAACAATACTCAATATAGAACCTTTTCTTATCTCTTGATATGTGGCTGAGCGTGGGTGCCAACTTAATCTACGTTGGGCTTCAATATAACTGCGCCCAGTTATGCTCATTTACTTTGGTTCTAAATTCTGATCCTTTCCTATCCAGTTTTGTGTCTTATAAGCCTCTTAATCTCTCCATGCTGCATATTGTTCCTTCTTCGATTGTTCTGGAAAACAGTTCATGTTTTAGTGAAGTACACAAAGGTTCCCACATGATTATTTTGGTTCACATTCATTCGAAGTTAAAATCACTCTAGCGTGCGAGTTCACTTTCATTGATGTTACACACTGTTTAGGCGTCGGGGTCTTTATTCTAATGTGAGGCCAAATGTCTCTTCTGCTAATTCTCAGTGTATAATCTTGATACTTTAGGCAATGGTGTTTTATTGTGGAATTGGTTGGGTGGCACATATGGATTTGTTGTTCCGAGGTCACCTGTTCTTTTGGCAA
This sequence comes from Neltuma alba, assembly GCF_004799145.2. Classification (NCBI taxonomy): domain Eukaryota; kingdom Viridiplantae; phylum Streptophyta; class Magnoliopsida; order Fabales; family Fabaceae; genus Neltuma; species Neltuma alba. The sequence continues at coordinate 50,809 of NW_021637247.1, forward strand.
TTATTATATAAATGGTGTGCTCGATGACATCTAATCCCATGGTTCTCTAAATAACGGGAAAGTTCCTGTGACCCTCCAGGGTAGTTATGTACTCTTTCTCACAATGTGGTATATGCATTCATCTTCAAGATGGTACAAGTATATGTTTTGTTCTTGGATTGAACTGAAGTGGGTGCGTGGACTAATTTGCACGCAGTCGACTTTAATTACAAGATAGTTCTGATAGGAATCTAATCTTCGTCTTGGACGTTGAATCAGAAAAGCTATCGTTAGTCAGTGATGAGAGCTGGTGTTTCTTCTGGGGACTAAAAATGCAGTCCTAACTCCTAACTTTCAAAAGTATGCGGTGTTTGTGTGAGAACCTCTTGGGAACTTTTTCCTTGAGCCGAACATCTTGATTCTTGAGGAGGGAGACACCGAGAGAAAGGAAGAGAGAGGAGAATTCCATGTGGGGTCCACCGATGTCGATACCGAAACTGGGCAGGATTTTTCCTTTTAACATCTCCAATTTGGCAATGCATGTGTTCGAAGTCTGCGATGTTAGCAGTTTGTGTCAAGTGACTTATTTTTGTTATTGGTGTGAAAGATAAGAAACCCAGTTCGCTTGAAATTGCTGCATGTTGTAATGCGGGAAATGAAGGGAAGCCTGCGACGAAGTTTATAATCACAAGATGGAGGGGAAGACAATCAGGGATGGCGCTAGGGTCAACTTATGTTGCTTCTTGGAAGACGATGCCTGTCTTTTCTATATTAAAAGGAGCAAGAAAAAGAAAAAGGACAATAGCTTTTATGGGGAACTTGTATGAGAATATTTCGGATGAGGCATGGAAGTTAAAAATAAATATTTATTTGAATTTTAAATTTTATGCTTAAAAGTTATTCCATAACCCACAACGTAGTATGACTTTTTTCCTCTTGGACCGTTTAAATTATCCCTAATTTGTCAAGGATTAATTTCTTTCGAGATGTAAAACATGTTTGGGATAAGGGTAAAAAAATACTCAAAAAGTCGAGATAAAATTCTTTTCTCATGCTTATCTCATATTTCATAAATTATGATTGAAAAACTATTTATAAGCTATCTTAAATGGGCTCATAAATATCATAGAAAGGGAACATGACTTTCCTTCAAAAAGTGTATTTTATAACACAAGCAAGGTTTTTGTTTATTTTAATATGCGTATACACATAGAACTTGTGTTATTTGTTCTTATGAGAAGCTTAAATCCGGGCCGGGCCCTGAGCTTGCTTGCTCCCTGATTGTATGGATTAGCTTGCGGCTTTTTTTAATTGTTCATTATGGTTTTATTTGAATCTAAAGAAGGGGGTAAAAATTTATTCAAAAAAAAAAGAAGGGGGAAAAAGAGTCAAGCATTAGGCAATTGAATTTTACCGTCCATACCATTGAGTTCCTAATCAAATCACATTGAAACGCGCCTCTGATTTCTTTGATATGTTCTGATCAAATTTTGTGATTTTCGGCCACAGGAAATTGAATGAAGAAAATCGTTCAAATTTTCGTTTTGTTAGGGTGAGCCATCAAGCTGATGTCCCCTCGCAGGATAGCACAGAACCGTCCCACTGGGAACTTTTTTTAAGTTTTTTTTTTTAAAAAAAAAAAATAACCACTAGGAACTTTTCTGCCTTTACTAATTTCTTTTCTTTGGAGCCTCTGCTTCGCGTTGGACAAAAAGCCCTGACCTAGAGATTCTCTTGGCTTCTGGGGCATTATTGTCATCGGGAATTTCTTTGAATCCAAAATTAAGAGAGAGCAAAGGAAAAACATAAAAAAGGAATGTACATCTTCATTTCTTCTCTTTCCCATCTGCATTTCTTCAATCATGTGTGTGATGTAAGCAAGAATCTAAGGGACTTTCTTGATCTGGACTGCAAACAAAAGTCAAGAGCTTGATCCCCTTATCCGATAATGCTTTTCAGATTCACAAGAACAGGTGGCGAGGCTTGGTTCTATAATGGCAAAGCCATGCTTCATGATAGCTGATAAAGTTTCCACTGAAAGCGGACTCAAGCCTAACCCGCCCTGAATTGAAGAAGAAGCATTAAGCAAGTGCATTCATCGTATTGGATGTAGCCTTGTAGGTTAATCAAGAGAATTTAGGCTGGCGGCTCGATATTAATTTGCTCAGGCGATTTGACTTAAATGTATATTGCCTAAACTTAGGCCCCAGAACAGGGGGTTAGGCAGCCCTAAATTCCTAGGCTTCTTTTTAGTTTGCGTTTTTAGGATGTTATTAATCACGTAGTAAGTAGAAATGCTTCCTGGTTTTGGTCTTAATCTACAAGATTCGTCGACTTTCAAGCTCAGACAAATCGCACATTAGGTTGTGATTTCTGTGATTCAGTGGAACGAAGGGTGCCCAAGTGTGGCTACGTCCCTGTGCTCGTCAAAAGTCCCCGCCCTCGTTCAAAAGCCATTATTGTCCGGGCCTACGTAAATCACTCTTTAATTAATCCAACTTGCTTTAATTACTCATTTATGTTTGTCGTCTTTTGCAAGCTTTTAAATCGAATTACTGTGACAAAAAACAAAACACAGGGATTCTGGTAAAAGACACGCAAATGCCCATACCTGCGCACGCACCTCGGAGAGATGGGGAAAAAAATTGTGGTCAATATATGAACACTACGTAACCATTTGTAAACAATTACTCCCCCCTCTCTTTTTATAAATAACATTAGAACTTATTATTATTATTATGTAGATTAAAATATTAATTAAAATTAGGTAAAAATAATAAATATGTAAAAATTAAAAGTTTTTTTCTGTAAAATACTCTTATTTACAAGGGAGAGAAGGTATAAGAGAGAGAATACGAAAATTATTATAATAAATAGAATTATTGAAGAGAGAGAATGTGTAATAAAGAGATAATGATTTATAAAATGAGATAATAAATATATTAAGTATTAAAATAAGTGATTAATAGGGTAAAATAGAAAATTTGCTACAAAAATTTAAAACAACTTATAAATATTGTTTATATTTAGAAAAGAAGAAGATGGTAGTTGTTGTTTATAAAATAGGATGGAGGGAGTACTACAACATTTTTTTTTAGAGAGGGCCTACTACAACATTATTTTATAAACTTACCTTAAAATTTAATATAAACAAAAATTATTAGTTAGGATGCTCATCCATTTACAAGTAAATGTTTGATCCGTTCATCATTATCTGTAGTATATGTACAGCGGGACAAAAAAATGAAGGGACGAAGTGTCAGGCTCCTAGATGGAGGAAACAATCATGCAGTAATTTGGTGGTGTCTTTCTGTCCGGACGCGGTAATTTAATGGAGAGTGTCAGAAGGGTCAACCATTTTGAGGGGGGAAAAACGAGGTGGCAGGCAGTGATTGGGTGGGTAATTAATGAGGGGGCACAAGGGCTACCCAGACAACGATCCTTGTTATCTTAGTTGTAGTCGTAGGAGTAAGAGTGAGGAAGAAAGACAAGAAGACACGATGATTGAAATTTTGATGGTGGGGGCCTGGGGGGTCCCTAATCCAAAGTTTCTCACTTTCACATGCTTCTAAGAAAGAAAGAAAGGAGAGGCCTTTGATTGATTAAAAGAAAAAAAAAGCACAGAGAAGAAGCTCCCGAATGATTGTGACCCCATTCAACGTTGCTTTGTAGCAACCTTTTTCGTTTGTGGCTGTCGGAGACAAACATCATCTTTCTCGCTTCTCCTGTCTTTTCCTTTCGGATCCAATGGCCTGCCTCCTCACTGAATCCAAAGAGCCCCATGTCCTGTGCCCCTCCCAATCCCCCCAGTCTTAAGCTTCCCGGGTAGTAATTCCTTTCCTTTTTAATTATGGTAATTAACAAATCAGGGCCTCCCCGCCAAGTCAATTCGGTCCCATAGTTTGTTAACCACCACATTATTAACTTGTCCCTCTAATAATTTTAGCCCGTTTTGCAAGTCAAATAATATCCTCGTGCCAGTTGCGCACAATGGTCGTCTCGTCACTCTTGCATGCCCATCAACCACACACAAATATATCAAACTATTCTGCTCAACTTTTCTATGAAGCAGAAATTGACCCATGAACGGGAAAGTGAACAAGTAATCGGTATAGACGCGCACATGCGAGTCTCTGTCGTGACTGGATTTCTTTTTTTCCTTTGCAAAATAAATAATAATAAAACTAGCGTTGCCTTTTCATGTACCATATTCGCATTATTGAAGGGACTATTGGTATGCTATTTTTGCCGAAAATAATTGACAGGTGAGTCCGAGTAAGCATGATGGTGTTGTGGGAGGGTGAAATAATTGAGATAGACATGGAGACGTACAGCGTATAAGGCGCGGGGGAATAAAAATTGAGTGGGGGAATGAATAGGTGTGATGGGACTGGGGGATGCCCTTTGATTAAAGCACAATGGCAATTTGTCTCCCTTACGTACTCCTACTAATTAAGCTGCCCTCTTAAATATGCAAAGCCCCCGCACAAAAAAGTTACCACGGCTTCCTTCATTTGCACACCAAAGCCACCCCCCGGGCCCTTCTAATCTATTCCCCATCAATTCATTCAACCCCTCTCCTCCCTACTTTACATATATTATTTTTTAATTTTACCTACATGAGTTTGTTCAAGTTGATGAGTCAATATAGGACCCAGTTATTGAGTTAGATTTGGTCCTATATAAACTCATTTATCATATTTATGAATTTCTTTAGATTAGATAAAACTCTCATCATATACTTATTTCTTATTTCGTAAGTTATAATTAAAAATTTATTTATAAATCATCCAGAACCTAAATATCATACTGAAGAGTGGGGGAAGAAAAAAAGTTGATGAGTTCATTAAAACGGAGGATAGGAAACAAAACCCTGGAGGGAGTCAGGGAGCCAGGGCTGCACGCTTCATAGAAAACAAAAGAAGCTTGTCAGATTGAAAAACACAGATCGAGCATCCCACAGCACAACAAACAAAACCAGAGTGCTGCTTTCATTTTAAATATAAAATTTGTCCCCTTCCTCATTTTCAACACACACACGTATATATAAGACCACCCTTTTCTATTCTTCGGCGGATGCATATAATAGAGCAACACGCGTAGAGACTTTCCCACTACCTGTATTATAATAATATTATTATTATTATTATAAAAATGATGACGATCTTCTTCATTTGTATGATACCGTCCATGCATGCAGCCTAATTTTGTTAACAGCGGGCACTTTTCTATGATCATATGTTTAATTTATTACTTGGTTTAAAGGCGTATCTTGCCAGTTTGAAAATACCAGATCTGATCTGACCTTGACTCCTCTATATTTATTATAAATATGTTGCATGGTTAAAATTCTAAATTAAGTTTTGTTTTGGACAGTGTTATCTATGTATCACGTGTGTCTCATATCTCCCTTTGTCCTTATTATGCAAAATTTTTACATATTATGTTTTGTATTAAATATTAAAGTTTGTTTAGTATAATTTTGGACTATTAAGAGAATGATAATCCTGATTGCATCGCCATCAAGGATCTGCTTGCTTGGATTGTTATCCACTGGTCATAAATAGTCATAATTACTAGGAAGATACAAATTAATATTCGTAATGGATTTGTGTATCTTAAATTCCATCCATCACTACTCGTATTATTTCAAAAAGGAAAAATTCAGAGGTTATTCATTAAAGTTTATATACGTTTTAACGGCATGGTAATAACCTAGTGGTAACCTCACTTGGTCTCTTAACCAAGTGGTGGGGTGTTCGAATCCTATCTTTAGGCATGAAAATGCTCCGTGGCCAGCCGTTTGCTTTAAGTGGAGGTCCCTGCTGCAAAGGATTAGTCACTGCTTACTTGCGATGGATATCTAGTTTTTGAATGATGAATGAGGAAAAATATATACCAGAGATATTTTTCCAAGAGATAATCACGACGAGACCACAAAAGTATTTCTGACCATATTTTCAATTTTTGTCATCTAAATTCTAAAGCCATGTTAGTTGAAATCGCACAAAAGAGGAGAGAAAATTTCATGAAAATTTGATAAGTTGTTTTTATAGTTTTTTCCTTTCAAAATAGAAACATAAAACATTCTGATTAATTTAACAGCTGTATTTTTTTTGGCCAGAATCTTAATAGCTGGGTACTATACTACTTTAAATACCCAATTGACTTATTTGAGGAGATTAAGGAAGTAGTTAAGTTGGTTTTTATAATAAATAAGTGTTGTCATTCCTAAAATATCCTTGCTAATTAAGTATATTGGCTAAAACTATCATTAGAAGGATTATCTTGATACATAATATAAGAGAGAAATGGATTGGGTCTTATAATTAGGACCAAATAAAAAGCCAAATTGAGTCTTGGACCGGAGGAGTACTATTTTTTTAATGGTAAAAATTGCGCTTGACAAGCAGGGACGGGGAGGAGAACAAGCAGAGCAAGGAGAGGCACGTAAAACCCAAACCACACAGAAGGTAAAGGTGGAATCCTAGGAAGTGGACACGTGGAACGTAGCATGGACGGAGTTTCGCCCGCGCAGAGGGGCGAGGTCCGGCGTCGGTGTATCGGTATTTTTGAAAGTTCAAAAATAAACCCCCCACCTCTCTTTACCACTCCCCAGCATTCTCTCTCTCCCACTTCCCTCTCTTGACGCCAATAACGGACCTCCATTAATGCCCGTCTCTCCCTCCCGTTTCTCTCTTTCCTTTTCTTTCTTTCTCAGTTATCATCAGCTACTTGCTCTCACTCTCTCCTCTCTCTGAAATCAATCCTGTTGCTCATTTCAAGATCTGCATTTTCGTTTTCGCTTTTCATTCTCACTCTGCTTGCGTTCGTCACGCATTTTTGAATTAGCTGAGAGTGAGAATCCTAGGGTTTTTCCTTCTCTCCCGTGATCTTCTCTCCACCTCCCTCTCTCTTCTTTTTTCCTTCCTTTCCGCTTCCTTTTCTCTATTATCGATCCTTCTTCCTCCAATTCACGCATCTTTCATGACTGGTTATGGAGAAGCTTCGCCACAAGAGATGCAACGTTCCTTCCTCCGCTGATCGCTCCTCCCAGCCCCACCCTGCTCTTTCCGAAGGTCGCATTTTCTCTCTCCTTTTCTTTTTCGTTCTTCTTTCTCATCCCTCTTTCTGCTTAGTTTCTGAGTAATGGAGTCGAAGCTGGTTGGCCTGGAGAATTTCTGACTTTCTTGGTCATTAACCGTTTTAAAACTTAGCTTCAACTTCTTGCTTGAGCTCGCCAGCATTTATATACATGTAGAAACACTTTCTAATACTCAGTGTGAACCTAAGGTGGTCGAAGTCTTGGACTGGCTTGTATGTTTACTAAAATTAGGCTTGAAAACTGCCTCTTAACTTTTCTACTGGTTCTATCGGCATGATTTTGTTTGGTTTAATAATGGATTTCGGAGATCATGATGTCATAAATTTACAATACCTCATTATGGATCGTTTCTAAAAAGCACTTTGTGTCAATCAATTGTTCGCAAAGGAAAATTTTCCTTAATTCACGCGTAAATGTGAGCGTCGCGATTTCTTGCGGCTACTCTTTCAACAGCTTTTACCAGATATTGTAATAAGTAGTTTATACGCTTATAAGACCTTCATCTTTGCTTCCTGGCCTGGATTTTAGTACTTTGAAGTGTTTTATTGCCGCCATTACTAACACTAATTAAAGCCTTCCTCATTTCTCCTCTTGAATATTCGAGCTAACAATGTTGTAGAATTCATTTCCAGGAAACAAGGAGGTTCACAGACGGAGAAAACATCCAAATTTGCCCTCCGATTCCAGCTCTTCCGCTAGTGGTGTGGCACCTAAAGATTCGGTGCGCTGGTTTTTTTCTTTTGTCTCTAGCAACCTCTCTCCATTAGTGCATGATCTACTTCTTTGCATTTATGAATGAAGAAAGAACCTTCCCAAGTTAAAGGGTTGTTGTATTCATATATTGCATTTTTTTAACTTCTCTCTATGAGATTATCAGTCATTTCAAAAGAATTAATAGATTGGAAGCGGCAAGCTAATGCTTTTTTTTTTTTTTCACTTTATTTTGCAGTCGTCATTTAAATTCGGTTGGAGATCCTCAAAACAACTTTTTGGCACTCCCATAAAAAAGTTACTAGCTGAGGAGATGTCGGGAGAAACTGACTCCAAAAGAAGAGCTCCTAGTGTTATTGCCAGATTGATGGGTCTTGATGGGATGCCTCTGCAACAGCCTGCCAATAAGCAGCACAAAAGTTCCTCTGAAGTCCATCTGCTGAGAAGGCCACAGTTGGAGGTAACTCATAGTGGTCGATCATCCAGGAGAAGCTCAAGGGATCAGCAAGAATTTAAAGATGTTTTTGAGGTCTCTGAGATCCCAAGGGCGGAGAGCTGTAGATATCCATCGCAGGGTACTGACTTGATCGCAACTGATGCTGAAATATCATTCATTGAACAGAAGTTCATGGACGCCAAACGTTTGGCTACTGACAGGGATTCACTCTCTTCAAAGGAATTTGATGATGCACTGGAGGTTCTGGACTCTAACACAGATCTTCTACTAAAATATTTTCAGCGGCCAGATTCGTTATTCAAGAAGCATCTAAATGATCTACAAACTGCTCCACTTCAATCACATTGTAAATACGTAGAAGCTATGAGATCAACAGATATGGAGAAGTACGAACAACATCATGACTTCAGCTGGAGGTCTGCTCGGGACACGACCAGGTTGAATTGCAATAGATCTCATCAGAAGCGTCTTGATGGTTATCCTGCACAATTTGACAGAAGGCATGCTGTCCACAGTTCACCAAGATCACCAAAGCTTCAGTTGAGTGGAAAAGACAAAGAAGATGCAATCCCTACAAGGATTGTTGTCTTAAAACCCAATCTTGGAAAGGTGCAGAGTGCTACAAAATTTATTGCATCATCTTGTTCTTCACATGCTTTCTTATCAGAGAGTGGAAATAGCGCTGCATATCCAGATGTCAGAAATAGGGGACTTGAATTGAATAATAGAAACCTTCCTGATACGTTGGGGTTTTCAAGGCAAAATTCAATGGAATCTAGAGAAATCGCAAAGGAAATCACTAGGCGAATGAAAAGTAGCATACACAACGGATCTACGATATTTTCATCTTCTAGAATTAGAGGATATGCTGGGGATGATAGTTCTTGTGACTTCTCTGAAAATGAATCTGCGGAGGAATCTGAGGTAACATCTGCAACCATGGCAAACTCTGTTGACGTAAGTAATCATAGCAGGCCATCATCCAGATCAAGTGAATCATCTGTTAGTAGGGAGGCGAAGAAAAGATTATCAGAGAGGTGGAAGATGACACACAAGTCCCAACAGGTGCAAGCCATCAACCGGGGCAGCACGCTGGCTGACATGCTTGCTGTACCTGATAAGGAAATGAATGCAGCAAATTTGAAGAGTACGTCTTCTGGGGGAGGTTTCTATAATAAATTTGCTGCCAACGGCTCACCTGCTGGGTCAGCTGAACCTTTGGGTATCAGCAGCAAGGATGGTTGGAAGGATGGATGTATTGGAAGTCTGTCAAGATCAAGATCACTTCCTGCGTCATCCACAGGATTTGGAAGTCCTAGGACACTTCACGTTGATCGATTTATCATGCCAAAAGAAGCCCTTAAGCGGGAAAGAAGAAAAGCTGCGAAGAGTTTTTATCAGCAACAAGGTTTGAATACCAGAAACTTAAAATCTGGTCATAAGAAGTCCATGTCTTCTCATTGTACAAGTATGGAAATTTATGATTCTTCACCAGACATTAAGACAATCCAGGATAAAGTGAATGCCAAGGCCGAAGAAGATTCACCCAAGATAGAAGTTCCATCATCTGATTCATTAACTGAGATCCCCAGAGATACAAGTCTAATTACTGAAGATGTTGTGAATGCAGCACTCCAAAATGCAGCTGGTTCTTCTGAATCTCCAGATCCAGACCTTCGTGAATTACCTTCTGGCATATCGAACAGTGGCAAGCCTAGTGCCGTTGAAGAAGACAATTTAATGCAACAGGTTAAGTTTCTACGATTTCCAGTTGATATGTATACATTTGTGTTCTTTCCCTTAACTTTTCGTTTTGGGAATATTGCTTTCCTCTACTGTCTGTTTCATTTTTACTAACAAGGTAGGCGTAGGTGAAAGTCACTCTTAAGACACTAGACTTCTATCTTAGGTTGACAGGCGCTAGCAAATTTGAAATAAATTTCGACTTGACCCTTGAAACATATTCAAGTCACTAGACATGATGTTCTTCAAAGCATTAATTCAGCGACTCGCATCACTGCTCAAGCATAATTCTATTCATCAAGTCCTAACTCATAATAATAATAAAGGGCTCTTTTAAAGTGTTATTAATTTAGATGTCAAAGTTAACTAATTAATGTTACCCTATGTGACTGTTTGTTTACAAAACTATGAAAAACTAATAATCGTAATCATCTAATAATATTTCAAAATTGGAATAACTATTTTAACGTGTTTTCAAATCTCTAGGGTTGAGTTGGGCGTTTAACATTGGGTTTTGTACTTTCCTATTTTCTAAAATCGAAGAACATCAAGCTCATCTTGTCATTATTGTTATTTCGGTGCTTTACTTTGTTCCCAAACATAGCATAGTTCCTTAGTTTCAGTGCATTCCATTTTAAGCCGGCATTTTATGTTTCCTGCTTCTCACATATACGTTGTTTAATTTCAGGAACCATCAGTTGGTTCCTCCAGTGGAAGTTTGGTCTCCTCTCAACCACTTGTACCTGGACTTGAATCTTCATGCTGTAAAGATGCTGATCAACCAAGTCCAGTCTCTGTCCTGGAGCCTTCATTTACAGATGATCTATCATCTTGTTCTGAATGCTTTGAAAGTCTCAGCGCTGACCTCCAAGGTAACTAAATCAGATATTTGTGTTGATTATTTTGGGACGTAGTGTTTAGTCATCATCCCTCCTACTGCCTATGTTTTTTCTTTAGCTCTTCCATCCTCAGTACGTGATAGGGTTACTCAAGTGTAGTAATTGCAGAATCAGTTCACTATCATTGTGCAACATGAATAGCTCTCTTCTCTTATTTTCAAGCGAAAAAAATATTGAATGCAGCTGTTTGATTCCATGACAAATTGAACAATGAGCTTGAGAGCTGTTTCCTGTTATTTGACCCCTGGGACTTACTTATCTACTTGACAATATTATCTCCTCATCCGTTTGAATAGCATATTGGGGATAAAAGTGAACAAGCGATTGCAGTTGCTCAGATTCTCGAAGCAAATATGAAATACCTTGATAACTGTGATCCACACATTATAATAGTTCCTATTAGTTTCAGTGCATTCATTATTTTTCAATCTTACTGTGAAACTAGTTGTGACTTGACGGGCATCCTTTTAATTCCCAATTAAATTAGCCGCATATTTTGCTGACAGACTAGATTGCTGCCCTTTCATCAATTCATCTGATCTATGACTTCTTTGTTATGTCATTAATGAATTAATGAATTATCTAATTTCTAATTCTTTGTTAGAATTGTGAAATGACGTGCTTCCTTAGGTAGGCTTCAAAAACTTATGTTTGTTAAAAACTTGCTAGAATGGCAATTTTGCTAGAACTGCCTTTCTTAGCATCTTAACGAACTCTTGCTAACCATGGTATATATGGAAGTGGAATTGAATTCTCTGTACTCTTGGTAAGACCACGCGTCACTGGTACAAGAGTTTGTCAACAGCGATCATACTTTCATCTATGACCTGTTTTGTAGCTTCTATCCACTGAAATTAAGGATTAAACGATTCCCTTCCAAACTCGTCATTATGATTCTTTTCCCCCTGTTCTGTTGTTGGTTTAAACAAACTTCCTTCTTGCTAGGTCTTCGGATGCAACTTCAGATGCTAAAGTTGGAAAAGTTGGAATCCGAGGAATATATGGAGGGACCCATGCTGATTTCAAGTGACGAAGATGGTGGGGAAGCATATCTTGGAAGTTCAGAAGGGAATGGATTAAACGGAGATAGCTGGGAGTCTTCCTACATTAATGATGTCTTGTCTGAGTCTGGCATTGATGGGACCTATCCCCTTGCATATTCGGAAGGATGGCACTCTCTTGAGTGCCCTGTGAGTCCTACAGTGTTTGGTGAACTTGAAAAGAGGTACTCTGATTGTACAGCTTGCTCAAGGCCAGAAAGGAGGATGCTTTTTGACCGTGTAAATTCCAGCATCGTGAAGATCTACAAGCAATTCGAGAGTGATCGACCATGGTTGAATCCAACGGTGACGAATACTGTTGGTTGCAAATTGATGAAAAAGGGGCTCCAAGATGATCTGTGCGCTCTTCTGAGGAGCCAAGGGAAGGTAGAGAATGACGCTCTGGGAAAGGTTCTCGTAAGGGAATCGGAGTGGCTGGACGTGAGAGATGACGTTGATACAATAGGTAGCGAAGTTGAGAGACTAATACTAGATGATCTAGTGGCAGAAGTAGCTGGTTCTTCGGACATTTTGTACCCAAAGTAGGGGGCTGCGTCTCATGTAAATCAATTAGTACAATCTTAATTTCATCGAAAGATGAATAAAAAGGATCATATAATCTTTTGCATGAAACCGAATTTTGAATTTCTATATGGCAAAGATATATCTATATATTGCATTCGAAACAGTTCTGCATAAAGTTCGCTTTTGATGGAAATGAGTCGAAGAGAGAGTAGTTATGCGATCCTAAATTATGTTTGATTTTAAACGGAATGACATAGAATGAAATGTTATTTGACTCTTGTCTTCGAATGAAAACAATATAAAAAAAAAAACGAATGATTAAATTATTCCAAAATCCAAGTGTTATATTTTTTAAAAGCCCTGGAACACAAGCTCAAAAAAAGAGTTTATTCTAAAAGACTAGCATATTAGAAAAGATAATCCCTTATATTGATAAACCTCGTAATATTTGTCAGATTTCTTAATATGAGACTCATAATAATATATGCCCCTCAAGAGCTGATGTCTTTGACAGCTCCATACCACAACACTTCACTTGGCTTTATGCCTGTCAGAATCATCTAGCCATCTCCATGAACATCAGACTTTTAATGAAAACATCAATATAATAAGCATAAACTTAAAGAGAAAGCCTATATCAAAAGACTAGTCTATTAAGAAGAAAAACTCTATATTTGAGAACCCCGCAATACTTGTAAGACTCCAATGTGATACACAATGATCAATTCCATCAGAGAGTACTCCTTCAATAAGAGTTGGTGGGTCAGATTTCTCATGGTAGAAACACATCAGCCATTCGTAAGTTGAAGAATTAGCCCAGCCGAAAGGGTGTGCGCTCTCCAATTTTATAGAAGTTGCAGTTTCTTCTTAGGTTTCTACAATCATTATTGCGCACTAGTATTTCAACGTCATGAACTTGCTCCGCAGCACTGTCTCGTGGATCTGAGATCATTACTGTAAAAAAACTTTTTTTTTTAAAAAATTACGAATCTGCCAACCACTAGTAATTTTATTCAATATTTTACGGAGTCGGGCCGAAGCCCATGGGTCGGATATAACATGTTTGCGTTAAGTGTAACCAAACAAATACCAGAGGTTTAAAAAAAAAAAAAGAAAAGGGGTTAGGCTCATTCACGATCTAAAAACAGGACACTTAATGTCTGATCCACTGGGACTTGTTTGTATGAACGCAAGAGCATAACAAGCAAGCCTTTTATGTCTAGCCTAATAGATAAGAGTCTCTCAGTTTCACTATGCTGTGGAGATGCCTTCCCTAGTACTGCGATTGGAGTCACAACAAAATAACATTTCTCATGATCAAAGTGGCACTACCCACAATTTTTTTTAATACTAAAAAATACCGGAGGTTTTGATACCAAACGAAACCAAAGCTGAATTATCAATTATGACGTTTTTCCCCAGAAAAAAGCACAGGATAAAAATCGGCCCTTTCCTTGAGAATCTTTAATTCTTTACAGCGTTTCAAAACAATTGGACCCAGAGCCCATCCATTAGGGCCCAATCTGTTCCCTCGGGGATGACCATCGACCGTGCCTCAAGTGCGTCGAACCTTCAAATCTGCTCAGTTGGTGCAGGACTTCGGACTTATAAATTCAGGTCATCTCGGGACGGTGCTTATGCTTCATGTTAGGGTTTAGACTTTAGATTTCGTAAGGGAGCCGGCGCCTCCTGCTTTGTGTCTCCGCTTTCCGGAGGAGTACTCTCCGCTGCTTGGGAGTTTCTGTTTCTCAAACTTTTCTGCTCTCTCTTTCTGTCTTGTTTCCCCTCACATTGATTTTCGATTCGACTATACGGGTGTTCGCCTCCATGTATTCACAATTCTCCCCACTCTAAATGGCAAATGATGAAGAAAATCTTATCCTACATACTGAAGTTCCTGTGTGGACTATATAACTCCGCTTATTATCTGATGCCAATATTTTATGAATTCCGTGGTGACGACGAGTGAACATTTTTAGGTTAATTTATTTCTTTTGATGCAAATTACTGGTGATTCGTTGGATCTTTTTTGAACGTGTCATTCTTCTGAAATGTTTGTTTACTTACAAGGGTGTGTATTTTGCTGTGATGAGTTGCTGAATACGTCTGCAAATACGAGATCTAGCAGTGAGTGAATATGCTCTCTCTGAGCAGAACGCACACCCATTTTCTGGATTTTCTTTTCCTTTTTAGAAACCAAGTACTTGTTTGGCAAGATAAGAAATAATTTTGTACATATTAGTCGTTTGAAAAAAAAAAAAAAACTAAAATATTGAAAGTTAGCGGATGTGGACGCCATTGTCGCAGAAGACATGCTTCAGGCTCTGCTAGGCCTCAATAATGACAATACATATATATGACAGATATTGGAATGCAGAGATAAAAGCAAAATAGAAAATAGTGCAGATTTTGATTCTAGTGTAAATAAACTAATTACCTGAAATACTGCTTCAGCAGAATTAATGTGGATGGGGTCGCCGTTGTAGCAGGAGAAATGCTTCAGGCTCCGCCGGACTTCCGAGGGCAAATTATGAGAATTCTGGCTTGATGATAACACTCGCAATTCACTCGTAAATCTATTTCGGGGGTAATTGACTTGTAAGCGTAAATCAAGTTCAACTTATTTGATTCAATTTTCAGTATGTATATTGTACTCTGTGTTCTACAGCCTAAAGATGGCTAGAAGAAATCATTGCTCTTGTCTTCTAATATTTAACCACTAGTGCACATTTTTATTCGCCATTTAATCGATACCATGTGCTGCATTTTATCGAGTCGCTATCATGCATCTGGTACAACTCGGCTTGTACAACACCATGGAACCATTCACTTGTCATTTTTGTCACAAAACTCTTCGATTGCGTTCGTTGTTCTTCATCTGGTTTTTAAATTTTTGATGGGGATGCATAGGTTTATCTTCAGATTGGAGTTTTTTCAAAGATCAAACGGGGCCAGTTACAAAGCAATCAGGAGACTTTGAAGTAAACCATCACAAGTTTAGGAGGTGGATTGAGATGCAGATAATTTACTCGTGAGATTGTTTCTGCCCGGAACACCTGTATCTTCATATTTTTCCCTGGCAGTAAAAACCTTGCGAGATAAAAGAGCCTGAAATTCACATTAGAATCTACCCCACTTAGGAAAATAACAACCGATTGCCCAAATGAACCACGACGACATGGTTTTCATTAAATAACATCGTAAGAAGAGGAAATTGATTGATTCCTCCTTGTACAGTGCAAGAACCAAGAAGGTAAACTCTGGCCAACATTAGAAATAATCGTGAATTTCCAAATATATCATAGCATATAAGGCTTTTTTGGAACATTTTATAAGTAGTTTTTTAATTCTAATTTATAAATTACGAGACAAGTATGTCAGAGAAATTTTATATCGGCTTGCATGAAATGTGTTTATAAGTGATTTTCACTGCTCTTCCAAACAAGTCCATGATTGAGACACAAAAGAGCTGTTAAAACCCTCAGAAATAATATTGAGCAGGCTGTGGCAGTATTGCAGCAAAACCTTGGGGTCAGGGACATACGTGATTATGAGAACGCGCCATGCCCTAGCTAATTTCAAATCTAATTTAATAGTACCAAATAAAATTCAGCCTCTCACACGCCTTCAGGGATACAAATAAGCTTCCTAATATTTGCATCACCGCTAATTGCATCTAATTCCTCATCAACTAGATCAAACTTGCTGTCTTTGTTTCAGCCGATGCTGGCCAAAACTGAGCATTCTTGACCTTTGATACGCTTGTCAAGACATCCAGTGGATTCACATCTCCAGCTATTGTCACCTTCTTTGCTGCCAAGTCTATGCTGAAGGAACTCACTCCTGCCCACATGATTCACAGCATTATTAGCTTCTTTCATGAGGGAAATTACTTGAATGCAAAACTGAGGCAGATTTTGGTTTACGGGGAAAAAAACAAAAGGATCTTTGACGAATATTTCTAAAAGCCGAAGCCTGATTGAGGTTTCAGAAGAGTTTGTGAGAGGGGTTGATAGGTACCATCCATTCTAGAGAGATGTTTTCTCACTTTTCCTACGCAGCCTTTGCAGTGCAGAGAAACTCTCAGAACCACTACCTGCAAGAAACATTTCTTTATTCACAACCAGTAAAAGCTCAGATTGGAGAATCCTAAACAAGTAACATAAAGAGACAAGGAACCTGGTCAGAAGAAGCCGAGGGTTTAGAAGCAATGCTGGCTTCGTCTCGAAGAACTACTTGAGACTTGTGGTCATCACTTGAAGGTAATGCTAAAACGGGTTCATAATCATCAGCATCACTCAGCAGATATCTGGATGAACCAGCAGGACTCATTGAATCCGCAGGTGGTCTAACTCTAACCCAATTCCTTCTAAGAATACTATTAATTGGATTAGAAGAATAATTGACTTTCATATTTTCACTCGGCTTTCCTCCACTACTCTGGTTCTTTTGGTCATGACTCTTGGCTGAACTCTTGTTATGCATGTCTTTTGGCTTTGAACAAGAGCTCTTCTTAGCCTTGTGGTGATGATAAGGATCTGGGCGTGAGTGAGAAGAAGAAGAAGGGGTGGCGAGAGCTTTGGAGGGGAATCTGGAAGGATTTTTGATGATGGGGTTGTGACGATCAATGGCTCGACCACCCAGTTGGATGGAGTTGGAAGATGAGCAATAGGAGGAGGACAAAGCTTGATCCATGCCAACACATGTTGCAGTAGAAGCTTGGGAACTACAGAGGATATCTATGCCTTTCATCTTTGGATAATGATTACAGTCTTACAGATAAGAACTAGTGGTTTAGAGAGAGAGAGAGAGAGAGAGGTTTTACAAGCGAAATACTGAATGCTTATGAGTTTCAGTACCTTTGAGTGTTGGGGGTGACTGGGCTGAGATGTAGAGCCGGAGGGAGCCGATTGAAATGGAAACGCAAACCACTGTGCTAGGCCACTCGCTTAATAAGAGAGAATCCAATACTAACTTCACGGTCTATGGTATATACTCTTCACGCACTTTGTCCAAAAATATCAAAAATCTTTATTTTTTAAATAACTTTTGTTTGTCATTCGCCACAAAATTTATCTGTCTCTATGTCAATAAACTTAGGCATTTGATATTTCTTTAAAGATAAGTGTTCATTTTCAGCACTAAACTGTTCATTTTGACGTTCATATGATTTTATAGGTAAGGAGTTTGGAATATTCGTGAATTCATAACAAACACACAACAAGTTGATCACGCAATAATACACAAGAAATCAGAATCACATGCACACGCAATAGATCATAAAGGAGTTAAGCTTCCATTAAAGCCATAGCAAATTAATTTCGGGTCAAATCAAAGGGAGAAAGAACAATTCCTTAAAGAGGGGCTAGTGGTGAAGTTTTAGATCGCTTGCAAACCGATAATACCAAAATAAAGTTCACAACTGAAGGGTATCCTAATAATTTTCAATTGTCTCATCTTGTGGCAAGAGGAACGTTGCACGCCCATCAAAATCAAGCACCAGAAAGAAACACTTGGACGCAAAATTTGACGAGTTGGTAGCGAATAGAAGAATGCCCTGTTTATTCATTCACCTCCACGTCAAGACACGACAAGAAAGAGTAATCTTAATGAGTCGCAACCAACATTTCTATTGCCTTCAAGAATGAAAACGATGTCTAACAAGTACCCTGGATTTGTCTTAACTCTTCAGTCGTCTATACCATTTACTTCACAAGGGTTTCATCCATCCATTGCAGATGAGATTATAAGTATTTAAAGACAACACCTTCTTTTCATCATTTCCCTCGTAATATAGGACGATCATATCTCGTATCGTATATACTGAACATTTTGTCGAGCAGAGCAGTTTGGATGGGCCTGGGGTAGCAGCCACATTAATGTTCATGCAAAAGAGTAAAATAAATAGATAAATAAAATAAAAATGGCAGCACGAACATCTAAGGCACCGTGACATTGAGCATGGCCTGCCCTACAGGTTTATTACGTACCAAGACCTTGACAGCAAGCTGTGTTGGCGTTATATTCAAAATTCAGAACATTCGGGTCGGATGAAGCAGAGAAACGGACACATCTTGCAGCATCTTCACGTGCCAAGTTCATTGAGATGACATCCTATCATTTTATGAAGACTTTAATGGCAAAAAAACGGATGTGGAAGATACCAATTGGCCGTCCCATAAAGACGGCATCTTTACTTTTTAATGAGGTTTAATGTTAATGGATGCTCCTCGTAAACACGTTACTGGCAGATCATTAAAGGAAAAGTCGGTGCTATTTGCAACAAACAAGGTGCTTGCAGCAATAAAAGATGAACTGAACAGGAAAGGAAGTAGTTCAGCATTAAAATGTTGATAAATTTAAAGATACGATCACAATTTCAGTAGATGACACTTGACGGCGTTAATTAAGTCAGGCTGCGCGAGAAACCAAGTACCTTTTCCCCCTGAACAAGGCACTGTATTTTATTTTTGGCTTGACCTGATGAGAAAGCAGAGTGAATAGTGCGAATGGTACTATAACAAATAACAAACTTCTCCTGAGGACTATAAATAACGTAGCAAATGGTACCCTTGTTCGCCAGTTGAAGCATTATGACTTTCTCAAGTCTTTAGATGTTCTAACAGCAGGATGCTAAAAGTTTACAGAGAAACTTTAAAGTTTATACTATGTACCATCATACATCAAATTAATACAATAGTCGAGAGAAAATTGCTGACAAAATTTGACAAGAGGGCATACATGTAAATAGACAATGGAGACATGAGATATGTCATACAAATTTGAGGTGTTGCTATCATTCCATACCTTCCTGTTGACATTGACAGTAGATGAGAATAAATCCATAGATGTTGAATCAGGGACAAACTCTTCGCCATGTACATACAGGGTTTGCTGTCTACCATTCTTATTACAGCCCTTTTCCTTCATCTTCGTTCAAAATCCGATTCCGGAAGTCATTAACCATAAGAGGCAGCCCTTCTCTCAGTGAGACTTTCGGTTCCCAGTTGAGCAGTTCCTTTGCTTTGCTGATGTCTGGTTTTCTCATATGGGGATCATCTGCAGTATTTGGTTTGTATTCTATGGTAGCACTCGGATCGATTGTTTCCTTGACAACCTGCGTGTTTACGAAAAAGATGACAACTAGAGTATATCATAAAATAATAACTTACGTCTAAGTCCTCTCCTCCTTCCCCTCAAAACTCATATAAATGAGTAATTGTAACAGAGCGAGAGTTTTCAGTTTCATGCAATGCAGGGGACACATGTCTGGTTAAGCTTAGGAAACAGAGGAAAAGGAGAGACCAAGAAGAAGACAAGACCTCAGCAAGTTCTAACATGGTGAACTCCCCTGGATTACCCAGGTTGAAAGGTCCCACATGCTCACCTTCCATCAAAGCTACCAGCCCATCAACCTGTAAGTTGAGAAAAAAGTTGAGTTCTCTATTGCATCATTTCAGCGTAGAAAAGAGCCTACCAAGTACTGGCCAAATAAAAATATTCTCATAGAAAGCAGATCCCCGAAGTACTTCCTTGATATTGACTTGTCCAGTTTAAAATCTTTACATTCTGAAATCAAATTTCTGTCGTACAATAGCGATAACAAAATTTCAGTTGACCTTCCAAAATCTGTTTTCCTTTTTTTTTTTTTCCAGATTCTCTCTGTTACTCCATAAAAGTCCGATAACACTTGAACGATCTTCCAATTGTGCACCAAAACAACTTTTAACAAGATAAGCAAGTCACAAAAGCTCACGTATTTTCTATAAGCAGGTCATATAATTTTGTTTCTGAAACTCCAGGTAAATAATTATCAATTTTCACGATATGTGTAAAAATTTCCGGTACATATTTTATTAAAAGTGATATCCTCAACCAATGTAAATTTAACAAACATAACTTCTTGTGCAATGCAGGGGATGGATTTCTAGTTTTTATAAATCACCAGGTCATGTCTAACAGGCTATTTTTATTTTGCCCTAAACATAAAATTCAAATGCATTGCTTAATAATTAGAAGTTGACCCAGTGAATGGATTCTTTCTGCCAGCCATAAACCTATGCTAAACATGTAGCATGCACGACTGATAGCACGAAAAAAAAAAAGGACTCAGAAATAGGTGAAGTTTTCTAAAACAGAGAGTTAAACAGCTATACCAAATCAGACACATATTGGAAGCTTCTTGTTTGCTTCCCATCACCATATACAGTCATTGGTTGTTTGCGAATTGCCTGGAAACATGCACAATAAGGTATGAGGCACAATAACCCCCTGAGGCCCAAAACAAAATAAAAAATAAAAAGAAAGGAGTCAAACCTGTGCAACAAAATTGCTTACTACGCGGCCATCATCTAGACACATCCGAGGTCCATATGTGTTAAAAATTCTAGCAATTCGAACCTAAGAATCACCAAGACTTAGTCTCAATAGTAAAATGAAATCATATCATGCCAATCAAATTACTCAAACATGAGTAAGAAGATAAGTGTAGAAACTTCATTAATGATGATCAGAATATTTTGGCAGCTCTCCGCTATCTTTATTGCTTAAGAATGATCCACATAAAATTTTTGTTGACTCCCCCTGTATTAAAAGAGTCGGTACAGGATATTTTATGTTGCCAACACACTCACTTCTCCAGTCTCCATAATTTAGCCTCTTCCTCATGAATGAATACTTTACATTACTGATCATAATGATCATATCACTCTATGAATACAGTAGATCTACGAGTTTAGTAAGTTGTAAATCACTTTAGCATAGCATACTGAGTATTACAGCTCATTGGTTACATTGGGCTTTAATTTCCAGGGAGATATAATTGTGTGGAGAAATAATGATAGTCGGGTTGGCAGATAAAGCATTATGAGAAGTATAGGCAAAAGAGTGCAACGATGAAACAAAATGCACACATTTTCTAAGTATCGTAATGGTATAGTATACCAGCGCAGAACTCCTAAGCCAACAACACAGGCATCAAAGTAGATAACCTGCAATAGCCAGTTAGCAACTGATAAATTAAACATATAGGCTACCTCAACGCCGGCACCTCGATGATAATCCATTGACAAGGTTTCCGCAGTTCGCTTTCCTTCATCATAACAGCTCCTCTCACCTAAAATTTTTACGTATGTTTTCAGACTACTGAACAACAATATATAAGTTGTGCATGACTACGCTAAAAACTCAGACAAGTAAGTCTCTTTCTGGTTTTACATTAAGAAGCCCACCTATTGGATTTACATTTCCCCAGTAAGTCTCTTTCTGGGGGTGCTCAAGTGGATCACCGTAAACCTCACTGGTACTAGTAAGAAGGAACCTTGCGCCAATCCTCTTTGCGAGCCCCAGCATATTAAGGGTACCCATCACGTTTGTCTTGTAAGTCATAGTTAGTTAAGGGTCTCAAAATAACACAATGTCCAAGACTAACCAATCCCAAATTCTGAGTTTAAAACACTATAATTGAATAAATATGAAATATATTTATACTTGTCACCGATAATTCAACGATGAAGGATATGATGGTCTTGACGGGATTATACTTGTAATGCACAGGTGAAGCAGGACAAGCCAGGTGATAGATCTGATCGACCTCCAAGAGAATTGGCTCAACCACATCATGACGAATGAGCTCAAATCGCGGGTTCCCAAAGAGGTGAACCAAATTTTCCTTCCTCCCGGTGAAAAAATTATCGATGACGACGACATCATTTCCCCTGGCGATAAGCTTGTCGACGAGGTGACTTCCTACGAAACCTGCCCCTCCGGTGACCACAATCCTTAAACGCCGGCCACTGAGTGCGACGGGGACTCTCCCCACTTTGCCTCCCAACCCATAAGACGAACGGGAAGCCTCATCACGCAGCGTCAAGCCCGTAGAGAAGGATTTGGGAACGAAGGGACGGGGTTCAGGTGGGGACAGACGAGAGAGGGTGGGTTGAATGATGAAGAATGTGGAGCCAATAAAAATACCCACCAAGATAAAGAGAAGCCTCTGCTCTTTCAACAAGTAGTTAATGGATCTGGGAAGGGATCTAGGATGTTTAATGGTTTTTGGTGAATATGGTGGAGTTGTTTGGGCACCCGGCATCTCTTCGTCCCGTCTGTGATTTAAGCTGGATTGCTTGTATGGCTGCTTCATGTTTTGGGAATCGCTATTTTAACAGCACAGCTTCTGGGCGTTGAAAATAACGAGCAAGTGAAAAAGATGGACTTGCAGCGTCGGTAAATGTGCGAGGCTGTGAGTATGAGAGTTTGTGACGTTGTCAACCAGCCTTAACTGCCAGCTTCTATTCTTGTTTTTTAAAGCTTCATTTTTTGAAGCCACCCAATGCCCAATAGATTGAGGCACTGGAGCAGCAGAGTCTAATGCAATCCCACTTGAGGAATGGCCAGAACGAGAAAGAAAGAGGCCAGAGAGAAGTTTGTTGAATGACAGTTATCGTGGAAGAGAGAAGACGTAAATGCAAAGGAAATTGGCCCCCGCCATGTTTTTTTGGGTCATAAAAAGCAGTGGCCGCTTCTGAGTTTGAGATGCAGATCCGGATTACCAAAGGCTTTAATTGGCTCGTTCGTTAGACGTAAGACCTAAGTCACCAAAATCTGTCAAATCTAAATCTAATTATGTGCATGCTGCTCGTGATGCACCCACACTCCATTCACCCTTGCTCAGACGATTGTTTTTGGCCGGCAAGATAGAAAGTATTTCGTTATTTTGACGAAACGAGAAATGGATGGTCCTTCCCTTCTACGGGGTATTTGTATAGGAACTAAAACATAATTTTAAAAGTGTTTTTACAATATACAAAATAAATATATAGATGAGTTTGTCTCGTTTACTGAAAAAGTACTTTTGAAAAGTATTTTTCACAATCTCAAACACCCCTACAATAATTTTTGAGAACGGATCATAACATATTTGTAAACTATTAATAAAGTTTAGAAAAAGGAGTTTTAAATATCACTCTCCCTATAAATTTATCTCACAAGAATATAGACACACGCACATTTATTTGCACATTTATTTAAACTAATGAAAAT
This sequence comes from Neltuma alba, assembly GCF_004799145.2. Classification (NCBI taxonomy): domain Eukaryota; kingdom Viridiplantae; phylum Streptophyta; class Magnoliopsida; order Fabales; family Fabaceae; genus Neltuma; species Neltuma alba. The sequence continues at coordinate 74,308 of NW_021637247.1, forward strand.
ATATTTTAATAAAAATAAACAATAATTGTTTTGTCAGGAAAGTAAAATTAATATATTGACTGTAAAAAACCACACTACTTGTGAGGTTGTGGGTAATGAAGCTGGTAGCTTTATCGTGCAGTTAGTTGTGAATAAGGACTCATACAAGCGTTTCCGTCCGTCAGAGGCTGATTTAATCCCATGATCTACATAAAACACATACAATCCTATCCGAAATCCAAAATTATATATAAATAGATATCTAAGTGTATTAAATATAAATCACATCTATCACTATTGAGATGGGGCCGAAGAAAAGATGCCTCTAGATCTTTCATTTTGTAGTCGAGTCTGACCCTTTTCCTCACTGATATCATGTGTAACAGTGCATCTAAATCGGTGGGCAATATATTAACCGACAAGCCACTAACTATAAAAATTAATAATCGTAAGAAATAGTAAATATAATCAGATTAAATTTTTTTGAATGCTGGGGCAAGGATTAAGTGAAGCCCAAATAACTACTGTAGGCCCGTTCTGTTTTCAGCCTACAGACTCGCGGCCCCTCGTTTATTAGGGTTCGTCTTCCTCCTACTCCGCCTCTGATAGTTTTAGGGTTTCCACTATCAAGGGTCGGGAGGAGCATAACCGCGGAGAAAATGGGTATGTTCTTCGCCGAAACGATTTCAATTTGTGTTATTTGTCTTTAACTTTGCCATTTGAAATCTGAACTTTTGGTATGTTGACAATGTTGAAGCGAGGATAAAGGTGCACGAGCTGAGGGATAAACCAAAGGCAGAGCTACTCAACCAGTTGAAGGATCTCAAAGCGGAGCTCGCTCTTCTCCGAGTCGCCAAGGTCACCGGCGGTGCCCCTAACAAGCTCTCTAAGATGTAATAATCCTCAGTCCTGTTCTGTATAGTAGTGTTTTTATGGCACTTTCAATGTTAAAATTTATAAACTGATCGGGGGAAATGGGCGTTTGATAACTATGCAGTAAGGTGGTGAGGCTGTCAATAGCGCAGGTGTTGACTGTTATTTCCCAGAAGCAGAAAGCGACTCTGAGAGAGGCTTGCAAAAATAAGAAGTATCTGCCTCTTGATCTCCGTCCCAAGAAGACCCGAGCCATTCGCAGGCGTCTCACCAAACACCAGGTTTATTTTTCTTTTTATATTGCAATTTGTACAGTGGCTGATTTTCTTTGTAATTTGTTTGTTTGAAAGGCTGCGTTACTTATCTCTGGAACAACTGATAGCAAACTTTAAAAGATAAAAAATAATTTTGTTCTTTGTCTGATAATATGTGTTTAGGACATTAGATTTGTCGAAAAGTTTGCATTATTCACTCTTAGATGTCGAATTATTTTGGTTTCGGTTAATAAATCATTATAATGTGATAGAGTCTAATTTCGTGTCGCCGTTAAAAGCGGTGGTGCCATAGCTCGTGTAGTTGATGTAAGTGCTGATGCAGGAGAAGACAAATAATTCAATTTGAAAACTTACATGAGAGCGCTTGGGCAGCAATTCTAGAATCTGAAAAATAGGCTGAAGGAGTTAGGTTATTGAGGTTGTGCTGATTGTCAAGGCAGAAACTTTGCTTTCGTTTTTTATTGTAAGCGTTATCTTGTGTGTAGCTAAGAAATAAATTCCATTGCTTTCGTCAGTTCTTGGAAGGAATAGTCAGTCATTTGTCTACATGGATGATTTGTTCCCCCCTGTTGAACCTGTGCAAATGAGGAAATTGAGATACTTGTCTGTCCAAACATTTAGAAGTTGAATTGGTTGAGAGTTCTTGGTTTTACTTGATCATCCACGCCCTTTTTTCCCTCTGTTTACCGACGCCCATGCTTTATCCTAACCTGCTCTTTCATTTCGGTGGGTGTAGGCGTCACTGAAGACGGAGCGTGCAAAGAAGAAGGAGACGTACTTTCCCTTGAGGAAGTATGCCATCAAAGTGTAGGGTTATCTATTGCTTTTAAGTCTGTATTCTCTAGACCAGTGAAGTTGATATATTGAATGTTAGTTTTGGATGCTTACATTTGATCGGCATTCCAGTTTTTCCATCCTGCTATTTTACTTCTATGTCCCTGTATGCCGCTACTTCACATTATAACTTCCCCAAGTTATCAAATTACAGAGATCTTGCTTAGAATTTTACTCATTTTGTCATTCGTTTCCCGAGAAATCGTAGCAAAAGCATTTCGTTACTGGGTAAAGGGAAAGACAGCACGGCTGAAGGAGAAAAGGATAAAATAGTCACTTTGTTCTTTAAATCGAACCACCGCCATGTAATCGGAAATCCAGGGTTTTGAAACCCAATCTGAATTAGGTGATCAGGGTAGGAAATCTGGCCGGGGCGATGGAGGTCTGGATGAATCGACTAGTTCGGCTTTTATGTTTTTTCCTTGCTGAGTTTGAACGATGTCATTCTGAATTGAAAAAAAGTTAAAAACAATGTAGTTTATGAGTAATTTAATGTTTTTTAAAATATTTTTTTAAAGAATTACATAAGAGCGTTTATGTATATTTTAGGTGTGATTTGGTTGGTTTTAGTTCAATTGAAGCAGTGTCTTAATCAATCTGACGACCAATCCGGTTTTCAGTGATTATAACCTTGTGAAAATTATGTAGTTCCTCACTCATTAGTTGGTTTGTTTTACGTTTTTTTTTTTTCCTCTTATTTTCATTCTATCAAACATGATAACAAAAATTAGACCACCATTTTTCCTATCGAAAACATGCCGAGTGAATTGTAGGTAGATATGGGATGCATTTCCATTCTTATTGTTAATTTGTTATTCATCTTTCTCCTGCAATCCGTTCCGACAAGCGCAATGGACCGCCACAGTGATGGATTTTAACCCCCACAAGTATTCGTCAGATATTGCATGGGCGAGCGCCAAATAAACTCCAGCCACTGAACTGGGTTATGGGTCCTTGAGCCGAGAGGAAATGTGATGCAAAGGAAATGACGACATATACCAGAGCGTGGCCGCAAGCACCTAGAAATTCTTTACTTTTCTATGGCCACCGCCGTTATTGTTATTCTGCTTCTTCGGAGAGGCGTGTTATTGCGCCTGTCTTGTATCCCCCCACGTATCCTTCTCTATTCTATTTTCTTCCTAATAATGCCTCCCATCACTGCTTCCCAATAAGAAAACCTACTCACTGCAAATGATTTAGTCCATTACTCACACCCTAATCCCACGCTTTGTCCGTCATCCTAACCTGTACAACTGGTTATTATGCCTGTTCAACCATAAGATGCAATCAAATATAACTGCGCTCTTCTTTCCATATTTAACAAGTAATTTGACTTTTCAAGCATTGGAGAGGCTAGCTAATTTCACATCATAGCCCCTAGGCCCCTACCGTTCAGAATTGTCAAATGTCCACTAGCTACTGCAAACTATTTGAAGTCGTCGTCATCATCATCAGAATGAACCTACCCTCGTCTCCAGATCCTCTTTCATATTCCCATATATTCTCAGTTCTCAATTCTGCAACTTGCTGTGTGTTCGGAACTTTGATTTGGGCAGGTGCCGGTTTAAGTTTGCTGCCCCTTGGGGCTTACTTCCCTTTTCGTGTCTCCTCATTTATTATTTGGTTTCCCACTTCTCCCCTGCACCAATCACAACTTGCATCATCCTTTGAAAATCTCTAACTCTCCTTCAGACTCTTTACGAGTTCATTTTCGGGAAGGCCGCGTGCATGTGCAAGACGACTTTAATGTCCGCGCATCAATATAAAGACGTTGCACGTGGCCCCGCAAGATATGACTACGTGGTTCCAAAATAAGAAAAAAAAAATTGATGCTCGATTAATTTAAATATTTTGATTACAACAAAATGGCTTAATAAGTGTCATTTTCAGATTTCAAAAAGGTATTAAATTAAATGCTCTATTTTCTGCTTTGTCCTTTATTAATGCAGCTATTAACAGTTAAACAATATTTATTTAAAGAATACTGGGAACTTTTTTTTATTTGTGTAAAAAATGCTTTTGTGACACTTATTTAAAAGAGGCATTAATTTAAGGACAAAAGAACGAATTTATAACCATTTGTCTAGTTTTGAAATATAAAATTTTCAAACACAAGGAGCATTTAATGGAAGCAATTCTCCAGTTGAGCTGTTTTTGTTGCCTTTTTTTTTAGTGAATCTTTGAGTACTCTGCTGTCGAATGCAATTTGATTCATCCGATCAAAAATTGATGAACAATGTCAATACTTGAATCAATGCTCGTGATGACGAATGAGATTTCAGTTCCTGAGAATTGGCCGTTCCCTGCCTGCAACTTGATGTGCCACGAATCAAAGCTAAAGTCATAGCCCACTGATTAAAATAATGCGTTCGTATTTAATCAAGAGAGGACACCGTAAAAGCCATCGAAATTGATCGCCAGGAAGCGTGGGATTGTGGCAGTTTTTTTTTTTTTGGCTAATACCATCTCCGATCCTAATTATAAGAGTTCGTTGACTAATTTGAGAGATTAAGAAAGAAGTTAAATTAGTTACTTGTAATAAATAAGTGTCGCTTTCCTAAAATATCCTTGCTAAGTAAATGTATTAGTTAGAACTATCATTGTTAAAAGACTATCTTAGAAAAAATACATAAATATAAGAGACAAAGTGAATTGAGGTCTTATATTTAAGATATAAAAAAATTAAACAAGGTGTTGTATAAAGACCGGATGTAGTATCTTTTTAGTGAAAGTAAGCTACTGTTGGATATTAAACGTGAAAGATTTTGAATTTTGATTCGCGGTGTTATGTCATGTTTCTGCAGTTGTTTATTTTTATCAACTGCTTCGTGAGGATGGGAGTGAGCGGTTGCGGTATAAACATAACATTCTCAAAGTCAAAGCCCGAACATGTAAAATCTGCTACTTTTTAAACGCGTGTATGACGCAATGAATTGCTTCGACGGTTCGCAGCCGACGATCAGGACTACCAACATGCATAATGCGTTAATAGATCAAATTTCTGGTGATTTCTTGCTTTATTACTACCTCCTACGGTTATTAATATAAAAGTTTATTTTATTTTTATTTTAGTCCTAAGTATAATATTTTAATCTATTTTATTTTTTATATTCATATTTTTTTTAAGATACTCCTGATAATAATAATAGTTCTAATCAATACACTTGATTAGTAAGGATATTTTAAGAAAGATAACACCTATTTATTACAAATAACGAATTTAATTATTTTTTTAATCTACTTAAATTAGTCAACTAGTTTTTATATTAAAGAATAGATGTAGTATTTAAACAAAATATCTCTAGTTTGACATAGAAATCCATCTTGAAAGCTTTTTTTTTTTTTGGTTTTAAAACGATAAGATATCATATAAGACTTAACTACATCTCTTGAAAAGAAATTTCTCTTAAATATAATGAAGTTTAAGATGAGCATATTAACTGATTATGAAGTTTGAAAGGAGAATTATCAAGAAGTCTCAAAAATAAAATTTAATTACTAAAAGGTTTTATGATTAAATCCGTTCAGAACTTCATTGTAATTCTCCCGATTTTAAATGACTTGATTTGTATAATAAAAAATAATTATTCAATAATATTGTGCGAAGAATGCATAAATTTGGGAATAGCCATTGAAAAATGAAAATTACTATCTTGCAAGCAGGAACATGCCAACTTTTGATATATGTTTTACAGTAGTTTCTTCAGTTTATACCCATAGATTTTTAACGCCCACACAAAATACGTATACTCGAATACAGTGCAGAATCCAAATGCAGACATAAATGTTGACCCTTGGGTCAATTATTATACATTTCTTTTTGTGTCAAGGTCAATTATTACATTAATTGTATCACAAGGTCTTCCCAATTTTATGGCTTGGCTTGTTCCCACATAGAACTTTCAAAAATACTACTTGCGGTGCTAATTATAAGAATTAGTTAGCTAATCTGAGAAAATTAGAAAAATAAGTTAAGTTAGTTATTTGTAATAAATAAATGTTGTTTTTTTAAAATATCTTTGCTAATCAAATTTATTGGCTAGAACTACCATTATTAGGGGGATTTACCTTGGGAAAAAAATACATAAATATAAGAAACAAAATGAATTGGAATATTATAATTAGGACCAAAATAAAAATCAAACCAGATTTTATATTAAGGACCAAAGGTAATATAAAAACTAGTTGACTAATTTGAGTAGATTAAGGAAATAAGTTAAGTTAGTTATTTGTAATAAATAAATGTTGTCTTTCCTAAAATATTCTTGTTAATCAACTTTATTGGCTAGAACTACTATTATTAGAAGGACTATTTTAAAAAAAAAAATTTGAGAAACAAAGTGGATTGAAATATTATATTTAAGATAAAAATAAAAGTCGTCGAGATAGTAACATGTTTAAAGTCATGTCACTCATTTTTAATTTTTCGGCTCTATAATCTATATATAACCCGCCAATTCAAACCCCATTATCGATTTGGATGTTCCATCAAACTTCAAAAGCTATTATCTAACCCTTGATATAATCTGCATATACCAACCTATGCAGGTATGAGAAGCTTCTGCGTTCAACCCAGAACGCTGTCGTTCTCCATTTCCTGCCATTCTCCGCCTTCGTCTCACTCCGTTCCCTCACCTCCCAGTTCTGCTGCATCTAGTTTCGGAGAGCTGAGGCTTTGATTCTGAAATGGAACCCCGGAGTTCTTCATACGCCGAAGTCAGCTCCCTCTTCCACCACGACAAAAGCGAAGCCAACCAGTATATCGAGTGCGTTTACCAACTGCACCAGCTCATGCACTCGCTCGACTCGCACAAACTCGTTCAAGCCCAGAACTTAATGCAGATGGCCATGAAGAGGCTTCAGAAGGAGTTCTACCAAATCCTATCCATGAATCGGGCTTACTTGGACCCCGAATCCGTCTCTGTTAGATCCTCTCGAACCTCCATCAGCACCTCCGATTACGATGAAACTGACAATGGCTCGCCGGTCGACGAAATTCGAGAAGCAGGCGATTCGGTCTCCGAAGTCGAAAGGGTGTCTTTCGTTGCCATGGAAAACCTGAGGTCGATAGCAGAGTGTATGATTTCATGCGGTTATGCAAAGGAATGCTTGAGCGTGTACGTAAGTATCAGAAAGTCGATCATCAACGAAGGCGTTTATCGTCTGAACGTCGACAAATTGAGTTCGTCCAAGATTCATAAGATGGATTGGGAAGCTCTTGAGCTCAAAATCAAGAGTTGGTTGGAGGCGGTGAACATTTCGGTGAAGACGCTCTTCAACGGAGAGAGAATCTTAAGCGACCATGTGTTCGGCGCTTCGCAATCCATTCGAGAGTCTTGCTTCGCCGAAATTTCCAGTGATGGGGCCACTTGTCTGTTCCGATTACCCGAACTCATCGTCAAAACAAAGAAATCGCCGCCGGAGAAGATATTTCGGATGCTGGACATGTATTCTGCGTTATCTGCACTGTGGCCGGAGATCGAATCCATCTTCTTGTTCGATTCAACCTGTGCTATTCGATCTCAAGTCCTTACAGCGCTGGTTCGACTCAGCGAGTCAGTACGAACAGTGTTTTTAGAATTCGAGTCTGTCATCAAAAAGCACTCTTCTAGGTCTTCGGTAAGCGACGGCGGTGTCCACCCACTGACAACACAGGCAATGAGCTACCTCTCGCTTCTCGCAGATTACGAAAACACGCTCTCTGACATGTTCGCCGACTGGCCTTCGCTGCCAAATTCGCCATCGCCATCGCTACCGGAGACATTCCAAGACAGTTTAGACTCCGATAGCTCGTCGGCGCCGCCGCCGTTCTCCTCGCGGATAGCTTGGCTAATTCTCGTTCTCCTTTGTAAACTCGACTGCAAAGCATCGCATTACAAGGACGCTTCCTTGGGCTACCTGTTTCTCGCAAATAATCTGCATCATGTGATCGAGAGAGCGCGTAACTCGAACTTACAGACGGTGCTGGGCTACGAGTGGATGGGAAGCACGAAGCGAAGATGAAATGGTTCGTAACGAACTACGAGGGGTGGCATGGGGAGACGTGATTTCGTCGTTGCCTGAAAACCCAAAGGCGGCGCCGGAGGCGAAGGAAATATTTGAGAAATTCAACTTCAATTTTGAGAAAGCGTACCGGAAGCAGAATTCATTTGTCGTGGCAAATCGGACGCTTAAAGACGAAATCACTGGATCAATAGCCAGGAAAGTAGTGCCAGTTTATAGGGAATTTTATGACACGCACAGGATTCTTGGGGGTTCATGGAGAGAAACGAGAGAGTATGTCCAGTTTACTCCCGAAGACGTGGCAAGTTACGTATCGAACCTCTTCTTTGCGAGGACGAGCTCCAATAGCAGATCATCGTAGCCGTCGTCGTCGTCGTCGGCGGCATTATCTAACTTGCGGCGTTGACAAACGTAAGCTCCCCGATGTCTTCAGAAATATCCAGGTGAAGAAAAAGCTTCACCAACTCTGATACAGTAAGTAACGAATAACCTGTGTGCGCTGAAAGCGGTTAAAATTTAACTACTAACAGTTGGGTTGTTTAAGAGTAGTTGTTCCAAAAATATATGAATCCTGCCACCAAGTATGCATATGTATCGCTGTCTGTAATTTCAGAAGCACGAGTTTTCGATTGTCCTGCTACTTTTTCCCAACGTGTCTAGAAGCGCGCTGTTATCAGCACGTACGGCCGGATGAGTTTCCTCCACTAACGGCTTATGATTCGGAACTCCCCTCGTTTATTTTAAAATGCCCTCCAATCATCATCTATATGTGTGTGTGTGTATCAATTATCAAATAAAGAAAATGTATTTCTTTACTATGGTTAACGTGTCTGTATTTCTTTTTTATCTTCATATTTTTCAATAAAAAATGTTAAAAATTATTCAGTTTTTAAACTCTGTATTTTTTATTTCTCGATGTTGATTTGGTTAACGCTCATGCATGAATAGTAAATTTTCCGTGTTCAATTTTTAAACTCTGTTAATAATTTAATTATTTCTCGATGTTGATTGGTGGTTAACGCTCATGCATGAATAGTACAATTTTCCGTGTTCCGGAGGACTGTTTTAATTCTTTTAATTTTTTCATTTATTCCATATGTTTTTGTGTAAGTTCTTTTTTTTTTTTTTTTTTTACACATCGCATCATAACTTCAAAATGGCAAAATAAGTATAATTTTAAAAATTTAAAGGGGTAATACAAACTTTGATCCCTCAAATTTATCTTCATTTTGATTTTGGTTCTTTAAATTTCAAATCATAGGTTTTGATCTATCAAATTTCTTTTCATTTACAACATCGGTCGTTATAATCTAAAAACTTGGATCATTTTATCCTTTTGAGAATCAAAACCTATAATTTAAAATTTGAAGGATTAGGATCAAAATAATAGTAAATTTAAAATACCAAAGATTATATTAATTCATATTTAAATCATTATTTGTCCTGTACATCGAGCTTGTAGAAAGATTGTAGCTCGCAAGGATCTTACGCCCCTCTTTTATGATATCAAACTTCCAAATGGCAGAGGAAGTGTGTGCGCCTAATGAGTGTGCGTCACTCTTGCCTATAGTTAGGGCTCATAAAATAAACCAACCCGCGGGTTGTGAATTGGCCTGTGATGGGCTGCGACCTACACAGTACTGGTTCAAAAAGCTTGTTTTCTGGTGGTTGGCATTCTGTCAACATAACCCATCAACTCATTAGAATTTATATATTTTTTTTTTTTGCTTTTTTTTTTTTAATTTTTTCAAATATTAGCAGTTATATATAATAAAAAATAAAACACTAGAAATGATATAAAATATTACAAACATTCAAATAAAAATTACAACACAATAAAGTATAAATAGTATATAATTGTCTAATTTTCTAATATGATAATACACAAGTTCACATTTTTTTCCAATGAAATCAATGAGCAATATTGAATAACCCTTCTTATCTAATTATTTCTTTCTTTTTTTGTGAAAATTATTTCTAATGGCAATAAAGTTTAAAGTGAAAGTCTGCCTCACTTTTGCCTTCATTATTTAATTTCTTTTTTTAAAAAAAGATAGGTTGACTGCCAACCCATCACGAGTTCAGATTAAGACGGTACGGGTTATATTTTTTGAGGTAGTGACGGGTTGGCTTTTAGCCAACCTTAGGTTGGACCCACCGATTCAACCTATATTACTGGCTCTACTTATAGGTAAGGATTAGGATGGGATAATTAAAAAAAAAAATCTCAGATTTGTAGGAGCTTTATTTTTTTGGAAAAAAAAAATCCGGAGTTTTCCCTGGTTATTCTTAGCTTATGAATTCATCAAAACAGGGAGGGTTGAGTTGGAGCACGAGGGTAACACTTCCCACTTACACCGACAAAAATTGACAGGTCCAAATATAGTACTAATATTTTATACGCACACTCATTTCACCTACAAGAGAGAAGCCGGAAAAAAAAATTCACAAATATTCATGCAAATAGCATACCGAAAAGGACAAACCCCAGGTTAAGTAACCAAGCAGTTCAGTTTATGCACGAGATCAACTCACTACGAAGTCAGTGAATCACCACCACACATTTATATACACATGAAGCTCAATGATAGGATCATTTATAACTCAATTACTTGATATTTATGCAGGCAGGGGCTGATCTGGGGGGCGTGCAACGCATTGCCATCCAGTGCAGTGATGAAGAAGCTGTTTGAGATCTTCTGTAGGAGGTGCCACTGTCCACGTTGTATATTGTTGACTAGGATGAAATGCGGGACCTCCCATGCTCTCCCTCATTAAGCCCGCCTGAGTTCCACTGATGAACAAGTCTCCTTCAGACCATATGTGACCACTTGCTTCCGCCTCCTTGTCCCCTGCCTGCACGCATGTTCCCAACTGATCAAGTTTTCACAATTCACAATCTCCCGTTTCTATGACCCAAGAACATAGACAACCGGAAAAATGGCTATTCATATAACCAACACCTCATCCCAAATAAGAGACCACCAACCATGTCTAGATGAAAGGGCCTCTTAATGAGTCGCAAACAAGTTGAACACAACAGATAGATGTGCAGATATCTAGCCCCTTGTCTAGACATGGACCATCCTGTGAACAAACCCATAAATGACGCATTCACATGCTTCTTCCTATCGTCAGTGTTCAATTTTTGTGGTAAAATTGTCGGGTCCAAAATAGGCCACCCTAGTTACAGGTGTGAAAGAATGCTAACAGAAGTTATCACTACGAAAAAGTCTGCTTAAGGGCGAGGCCAAGACATATTGGTGCAGTTGAGAACATAATAATAGAATCAGATGTGAAGCACATAAGAGGAAACTTCAGACAGAGATCTCATACATACTAAGAAGTGATTTTACCACAAAATGGAATCATAGGTAAGCAATTCGGTGTCTAATAACAATCAGCATTGGAATCTATGTTAAGTCCATGGGCAGACTAAAATCAGGCAATGAAGAAACTTGGCAAGGAGATTCCCACAAAAAACCAATCACACCATAGACAAATAACCAAGCATATGTTATTCATGACATTGTTCTACTACTTGCTTACTCATTATTTGGTAACATACCTTGATGCCATATTAAACAAAAAATAAGATCAAAAAGAAAAATGCTGATTATTTCAGTATCTCCACTTCCACTCAAGATAATAGCCAGAAAAAAAGATTTTGATACCTTTTCAGAGAGATACTTAAATGCTACTTTCTTTTGCCCTGCTTCATAGATGTTGCATTGTGAGTATATCTGTTATCAACATGCAAGGCAAATAAGACTTCTGCATATCCTCAACATATTAAAATTAAAATTCATCTCAAAGTAATTCCAATTGATTAACACATCATCACCTGTGATTCCACGCTCGCACAAACAGCATATATGCCCCAATTTCTGGTGTAATTATTGTACAGGTGTACTTTTGCAAATCTAACACGAGGATGGCGCTGTCGTGTCCCATCGAAGAAACAATGGTGAATAGTCACCCTTATGCATCTATCACCAGTGTGTGAGGAATCAGCCCCAATAAGCATCGTTTTGTCATGCTGAGAAAAATGACATCTGCAGATGGTCAAGGAACATTTGATCAATGAACAATATAAAAGGCCAAATTTTCACCCATAAAAAAAAAGAATATAAAAGGCCAAATAACGAGAAATTTCAGAACATGCAACTTATCTTACCTAGAAATAGTAATATCAGTGCTTTCTCGAGTAATATCTATCAGTCCATCATCAAAATCACGGAGGCTACAACGGTCTATCCATATGTGCTTTGAATTAGGCTTGATCTGAATGCCATCCACATCAGGCCCTCTACCACCTTCTAACTCTAAGTTGCAAATTATTACATGTTCACATTCCTTCAGCCGCAAACCCTTTCCAGTGAGTTTAATCCTTTGACCTCGGCCATCAATAGTCTTGTAAGATGACACATTCAAGTAAGATGAAAGATGAATAGTACCAGAAACCTCAAATACAATCCACAACGGTTCTTTTCTGCGACAACCATAGCGAAGTGACCCTGGTCCATCATCTGTGGTCAAAATAAACCAGCAGAAGCATGTTAAAATAAAAAGTCCACTGCAATACAAGATTACCAAAGAACCAGTTCACCTTATCTCGTAAGTCTGTCTCTCACTCTCACATCTCACTTGTCGTGAAGAGTTACAAAACTAAAGACATGGTTGATCATTCATGTATTTTAGAAACCAAACTCCCCTAGTCCTCACAAGCACGAAACAGATTTCCAGGGAAACTTAATTGTATCAGCCAAAAATCTGCATGGACTTAAGTTAAAATCTTTCCCCATAAAGCAAATTGGAATCTAACGATCCATGGTTAAGAGAAATCAAGGAAAACCAATCGTAAACCTTAAGGCATTGCAACATTCAAAGCCACAAGGTAATGCCTAACCAAGATGAGTAAGGAAAAGTAAAATTAAGAACCTAAAAATAAACATGTTAAAAAAAAATTACACATGCAAACAATTGGTATCAGTGACACCCTTTCAGAGTTTCAGTCAGGCCACAAAAAAATTTATTATATCCATGACACCCAAAAAGAAGAAAAACATAGAAGCAAATAATTGGCGCCGATGACACCCTTTCAGTCAGGTCAAGAAAAAATATATTATATACATGACACCCGTGGTCCTACAACTGCAAAACGACATTCCAATGCCTGACAGACAAGCTCCAAAAGCATATGGTAAAGATATGAAATGAAGAAGGGAGAATAAGAATGAGAGAGAACCTGCTAAGGTTGTAACGTGATAAAGGGGACCATGAAGCCCACCGATCGCACAGCGACCAAAGCCTTCAGCTTGAGCGGCGAGAGCACGCAAACTGGAGTCGACGTGGGAATAAGGTAAAGAGAGCATTCCGGCGGCGAACTGGCCGTGAGAGGGAGGAGCTGAAATTGGGTTTGGAAGGTGTGGCTGAGCAGCATTTATATAGGAGGGAGGTGTGGGGTAGTGAGGAAAGGAGTTACGGTGTTTGCGATGGCCGACTGAGTTCCCCATTAATTGGGTAGCCACACGTTTTGCTGGAATTTAGAAACTGAAAATGAAATCTAGACGAACGAAACGCTTCTTTCTCTGTCACTGCAAATCCAATCTGCCGACACTCCGCTTCTCAAGGAGTTATCGCCAAATCAAGCTACAGTTCCAGAAGCGGAGCAATCGTTGCCGTTCACCGGCATAGGCAGTTAGACATCCCTCCGCGAATTAGAACGGATTTATTACTGTTTTTTTTTTTTAATTACAGAGACGTTTGGCAAGCCAGTGATTTTAAAAAGTATTTTTTTAAAATGAAACTCCTTCATATATTTATTTTATAAGTTGTAAAAATATTTTTAAAATTATATTTTGATTTCCATCTAAATATTTTATAAGATTTTTTTTTAAATTTATTCTCTCCCATACCTTATCGCTTCAAGCTTGTTAATTATTTTATACAGTCCAAAAAATGGCTTGTTAAATTTTTGTATTTTCTTCGCCAGGGGGATCGTTCAAAAATCACTCACAGTTTTTAGGATTTTTACGGATTTAACAAGTATATGATTTTTTTTATAAAGAAAATGAAAAATTTATTAGATTGAGTTATAAACAAAAGAGAGCTTGATTTAAAAATGCATTAATGCACCAAAATATCATTTCATTTACCTAATACAGGTTAAAAAAATACAGGGTTGCTGCCATCCTTTTTATTACAATAAATCATAAACAAAAATATTAAAAAATTTGACAAATCAAAATGTAAAAATTTTCTATTTCACAATTAATTTACATTTGAGCATTACTTTATTTCGGTGGGGGAATGGGCCGTGGGCCCTGTAAAGTAACGTCTTTTGCAAACCTACTTTCAATGCGGCAACAAACGCGTCGCGCTCGCGCCCAATCAGCCTCTGCCATCTCTCTGAACTGCAATTCCGACGAATCCTCTTTTCCGGTTCCGGCGAAGGCTCTGCTCTTTGGTGTGGAGAGACAGGTCACTATCTATGGAACTGAACTGATTCTTAGGTAGCTGATACAAGGTACGTCAAGAAGCTTCTCTAGTATGCCACCAAGTTTTAATGTTGCTTCTCCCTGAGGTTACCGGAGTGATACGCATTACCTTGTTCATTTCGTACACATTTTATATTAGGGCGCCATATCCTGATTCTTCTTTCCTTCTCAAAATTTGTAAAGTCCTTCGTTAATCCCGGGGGAATAATCACCGGACAAAGCCGAAACATTTTAGCACCAGGCAAGGGCACATGTACATCTAGTGGAAATGGTGCTAATAAAGTATGCACACCTTGCTGGAAGTGGACAGACTGATAACATGGGGCCAGACGCATTGCGTATATTTAGCTGTAATCTGGGAAGTGGTGAAGTTGCTTCTTGATGCAGATGCAGCAATGCTCCCGCCAGGCAAGTTAGGTAATACTACTTTCGGTGCTTAATATAAGACTCTATTTGACTTTTATTTTAGTGCTAAATATAAGACCTCAATCCACTTTGTCTCTCATATTTACTCAATTTTTTTCAAGATAGTCCTCCTAATAATTATAGTTTTAGTTAATATACTTGATTAGCAAGGATATTTTAGGAAAGACAACATCTATTTAGGACAAATAACTAATTTAATTTACCTCCTTAATCTCTCAAATTAGTCAACTGGCTTTTATAATTAGGACCGGAGGTAGTACTAATAAGTGAAGCCACTTTGAAAAAGAAGAAACTGGGAAGATGTATGGCTATGACTATATAATTCATGCAATGCAGGCATATCTTATTTCCACTTCGGGATATATTGTGAGGGACAAGAGATAAATACGTGATGTCTTTTAAGAAATATAAGTCGCGCCAATTCTATACAAGAAAAATGTAGTAGTTATGATCCGCAAATGTTCATGCACTTATTGAAGGAGTTCTTCCAGGCACCATTGCGAATGCTATTAGGAGCGAGCACAAAACAGCTTTACGCATTGCCGAAGGACTCACAATACAGTTAAAGAACTGTTTTGATATGACCCGGTAGAGGGGATGGGATGCGAATGGGATAGCCAACGAGCTAAACAAGTAGCACAGAACTGAAATCAGCTATGCTTTCAACTCACTAACCGGTTGATATGCTGCTCACAGAAGTAGCATTTGCCACGCTTTTGTAATTCCTGGTGAATAATGGCGATCGGGAAGTTTTTGATGGTGCAACGGCCTCATTCAAGCTTTGATTCTCGAATAAATCTGGCATACGCTATTCGATGTTGCCTTGGGCTTCAATGTGAAGTTCGATACCTCAATGCAGTCCTTTTGCTATGGACAATATTGATTGAAAAGAAGAACTCTGATCTTTGGATTTGGATGGCCTTTTGTTAGTGTTTCCTGGGCAATGGCATAACGGAGCCAAATTGGTTAGTCACAGTATCTATTGAACCTCTCTTTATGCGAAACATATTGTCCTCGTTCCTGCATTTCGTGAATTTATTCAGACCATCTTAACTTCGAAATCATGGAGCTAAGCCTCGTATAGTCTTCAAGTGTCAGCCCCCCGGTGTCCGAGTACCCTCTTCACACTTATACTTGCCAAAACTTGAGAAGGACCGATCTTCATCTACTAGCTTCTCGTCTTAGGCTCCAAGGCTAATTTTTGAGTTCCAGAATCTGAAACAACCTTTATCTAGTTTTTCTATAGGTTGATCCACTAACATAAGTTCGGTTTCGTTTGTTTCCTTCTCAATGTGAGACTTAAAGCCCGCATTTTTTTTTCAGCATGCATTCAAACCAGTCTTCTGAATTATTATTGAACCACTAAAGCTGTGTCTTCTTATATTGATTTTTTTCCCCTACAATATCTATGAAAAATGTAACTGTAACTTGTACACGAAAATGAGTAAATTAATATCTATGAATACTTTTTAAGAAAATGAGTATATGATTTGAATACCCGAGAAGTTGTGTAGGGTGGGGAACATTATTGTTTTTATTATTTTTTTCCGGTCAAATGTGAAGGGAACATTAGTCAGTGCTATTCTGCAAACGGAGCATAATTAAATCGTCATACTGACACCATGCCTCTCTATCTCGGCTTCATTCTATTCTAATATTTATATGAAATTTTGGCCATAAAAATACGAAACGACAAAATCAGAAAGCTATTAGGGGAAAACAAAAGGGAATATATACTTTGCTTTAGGGAGTGCTTGGCATTGGCCAGCATCATTTTTATGGGTTGTTGAGCACCACTTAATCTTCGTAATATATGCTTGCTTTGTATTATTTAACGAATAGCACAGAGAACACGTGGCAAAAACAGCAATATTTTGGATATATTTTTGAAGACGTAATTGTTAGTGCACACCATATTCTACATTAGTGCTTGATTACAGATATTGCTTTTTATAGAGAAGATTATTCTTGAAATAATTACTCTACAACATGATCAAAGACACTGCGAAATGTACTATCATGATGTCTATAATTCTGATTCCAACAATATTGCGTTAGTTTAGACTCTTTTAAGATAAGATAATAACTTTTACAATAATACATCTTACGTCATAAAAAATGAAAAGGAGAAAGCCGACCTCGTAAAATCGATTTACATCCAACAAAAATTTACCTTCTGATTTCACTGTTAATCTTCTGTCTCAAGGAAATCGGAGATTCTGGATTTTAGCTCAGATTAGATGAAAGAGATGCCGAATCGAGTCAAAACGACCTACTGGCACATGGACCTGCAGCCAGAGGCCAATCATACATCCTTGCAATCTACAGCGCTGCTTTCAAGGTACAGGATATATATCTTTTATTAAACTTTGTAGATATTTTTAGTGAAAACCCATTGCCTGTAAAGATGAGATGTTAAACTAAAAACTATCAATGTTTGTGATAGGCGTGCAGATTTGAACGTGACATGAGCAACTTCAATTATTTTATCGGCTTTTCTTGCAATGTCTCTATAACGCCTAAACTCTCGCTTCTTATTTGAATGTGAAGGGGGAAAAAGACAGGTCCTGCAGCAAAAACTTAACGGATTGAAACTAATGGGAAGTGTGGATGCTCTAAGATAGCGAAAGAGCGTTTCATTTTTGACTCGATACAGGTGGACTGGTGGTGGGAACAGATATTGAGAAGTTATACATGGCATTATATATGTATGTTCAGATATACACACACATACTCACATAAAATATTTTAGTGGGTGTGCTGTCTATTGTTAAAATTTATTTCAGGGGGTTAGCAGTACCGAAGAGGAGCCACAGAACAAAGGGGAAGATGACAACTAGCTTGCAGGAAACTTTACTTCAAATTAAATATCTACAACAAAAAAATGATGTTGATGGCTTGAATCTTAGCTGACATTAGTCACGTGCTCCACTTGGTCACTGGACCCAACAGTGCCTCGTATTTGAATAGGTTTTGCATCTATATAGGCTGATATACACATTCAACTCCTAAGATAATGTCTTCCTATTTCTTTCGTCGCCATCATATTCATGTCTTCTGTTTCAGTTACATAGTTATCAGAAGTTATAGCCCAAATAAATAATCAGTAGGATGGGACATTCGGATAAATGCCCCAGCAGCGTATTGACCCATTGTGGTTGTCGTATCCCAGAGCTTGGTAACTTAACATTAGCTGCACCAACAATGAATGGGTCTTGTTAAGAAAAGAGTTCTCCAATCAGAGGATACCTGGGACGATATCTATAGAAGAGATATCACTACTAAAACACGTATTTCGAAACTGAGGCTCGTGTTTATGATGCCCACACTCGCACAGCTGCACAGCATTCTGAACGTGAGACCATAGTAGGATCGATGTAATCCTTACAGCATGACATTTTCTTTGGACAAGCATATGCCTATGGTCTATGGAGCATTGATATGCTCGAGGGGGGAGAAAATCAAACATAGTCATACTTGATACGATACGCATACTGTATTTCAGGATATGTAGTACATATTCTACTTTTGTATTGTGATATTTTTTTTTCGTCGAAATATTTATGACTTAAGAACTTCAAAAAAATTAATATTTTAGCTCATCATTATAAACATATTTATATTATTTTAGAAATACTTGTTTAAACTCAATATATCCATGGGTATTATTGAAATATATAACATATATTCCCGTGAAATTTTAAAAATGACCGCATTCGACGTATTATGCTGTATCCTATACAGCACACGTAGCCATATAGATGCTTCTGAGATCGTATACTTTTCATGACTTGTCTATTATGACTAGGTGTCTGGAATTTATATTGCAGGACCGTGAGCGAATTCATCAGGTAGAAAAGCATCTTGGAGCGGGAGAGAGAGGCGAGAAGTTCTTATCGTCAAGACTATGGACAAACATGCCATTGGTGGAGAGGAGAACTGCTTGTTCTTTGTGTTTGTTCTATGTGCTTGTCTTACGGGTACCCTACAGTATTCACGTAAACTTGCAACTTTATTTTTTTTTCGTCCTCCTTTTCCCTCCTAATATGATTCAGTCTCAAGCAGTCACGTTCGCCTTGTTTAGTGTTCAGTCAAAATCACAAGAAAAAGAAAATTCGCACGCCTACATGGGTTTCATTGTCTTCTTGAACAGCTGTGTTTTTTTTTTTTTTTGGGTTCTGACAAAAAAATGTTACCCTGGAGATTCTTTAATGCAGCCAAATTAACTAATATTAACTATTAACTAATACCCTAAGTAATAATAACACATTCTAGAATACGCACTTCACGCGGGAGGGATGTGGGAGCCTTACATGAGAACGGGAATTATTTTTTTTCCCGGTTGATATTGAAAAAGACAAATCTTGTGATCATAATCATAGTCAGATACTGTTATACTTCGGTAATTGCAATAAGGATACATAATTGCTGCACTAAAATTTAGCTTTAATCTGCAGTCAACCATGCTGCTCAGCTGGGAGTTCACTGTTACTAATCATGAATGTTTTGAAATAAAGGATATTCTGGGCCAAGGAAAAGCTATCAGGTACCACATATACCATGATTTCCCCATCTTAAAAATGAGGTTAATCTCTTTCCTTTTTTGAGCTTTTTCTTCCTCTACAAAAGTTAATGGCTGTTTGTAACTTTTTTGGGTCAGGCTTCTTTGGCACATCGTTTTTTTAATGGGGAAAAAAGTTGTAATTTTGTGGAGGTCATACCGAATGACTTTCTACTTTCCTTCTTTACAGAGCGAAACTAAATTATAACACTGAAAGAAAGGAAGAACTAGAATAAAATATGGCATTTCTCCCACACATTACTGCAGTGCTTCTGTCTGTTATCTGTAGAGCTCTGAAAGAATAATGGCAGTGACTGGGACTCCAGTTCTGGGTAAAATGGGTCAGACTCAGAACACTGAAATGGGCATAGACTTCTTGGTTCTTATACTGTAGTGAAACTGATTAAAGTTATTGACCCATGGTTAATCAAACCGCTCATATTTGAGTGTTATTTTCTTTTTGGCCTTAAACGCCCTGATTTTTATACAATAGTAGGAGGAGAAGCGAGTTTTGAACCAAATGAAACCGGAAGACAAGAACAAGGTATCTTATCATTACTCTCTTTGAAATGGAGAATTAGCATAACGACTTATCATTAGTGTGCATTGCTTGGGAAACTAAAAGTCACTTTTGCCTGAGGGGGTTGCAACTCCAGTGAGGCTAATGATAATAATAGTACGGCTTTGAGATTCAATTTCACTCTTTGAAAGTTGTATGAGCAAAGAGCGCAAGACTACGAATTTCAGAAATTTTGATGCTGGAAAAACCCACTTTGTTATTTGAAACATCAAACTCCAGTAAAATGCAGCAGCATTTTCAATTTGACAGTGCCTCTCTTACATTTCTAACAGAGTTCTCTCCTCTCTCCCATTACTCTCTGTCAGTCTCTCTCTAGTGCTGTCATGTGCTTTCGTTTCACAAACTGCGATTTTCCCGGCATTATGATCCAAAGTCTTCCTTAAACTACATTGCTGTTGAGACTGTTTACAATGGGCTATGGCTCCCTCAATTGAACCTTCAAGCTCTGAATTTGCACTGCTGCTTCTCCTGATCAACTGTAAATCATAGAACCCACTTGAGCTGAACGAAAAGGACGAAGATGTAGAAGATGACCCAGATGAAGATGTGGACAAAGAAGAAGCCTTGGCCATAGAATGCCGTTGAATCGCCCCCGAGAAGGACCTCCTATGGTTATTCATGAGACGATCTTCAAGCATCTCTCTGTTTATGGTCTTCATGACTGCACAGGAAATCTGGTGCCTGTTATCATCAATAATTTCGAATGAATTTTTCCTAGCAGTGACTTTGATGTACTTGTTCTGACAGTCTTGGCATTTTGATTTCCTTCCTGCTCCTCCCGCATTATTTGCCGCATTAGCACAGGACTTGTCTGAACAAGCAGATTTGTTGAACAGGGACTTGAGATATGCTCGTGAAGCCTTGAGCCTTTGACCCAACCAGAACTGCTTGATCTGTTTCAGCTTCTTAGACCAAGATTTCTTTGGAATATCAGCACCGAAGAACCCATTTATTTCAGAGGACCAGTTGTACAGGTATTCATCTGGGTTTACTTCACTACTAGCCCTGCATGATTCGGAAGGGGAAATATTGCAGGATTCCAAGGGAGTGCTGGCATCTGTAGAGGGTAATCTGAGATCAGATTCAGTTGAGAAGGGAAAGCTTGTAGCTTTCAATGCTGACTCCGTTTTCACATACTGGAAGGTGTCATTGGGATTCTCCAGAAGCTTCTGAACCATTTGCAGGCGAGGTGGAAGATGAAGAGGAAGGAGTTTCCCTTTGTAGAAGAGTTCATCAGCTGGGGAAGTAGTGGACTCCTTCTGGCTGGAAATTGATGCCATCTGGAACTCAAACTCTCTGCTTTTTGGTGGAGAGCTCATGGAACAAGAGAAGAAGTCGGAGGAAGAAGAACTTATCTCCATATCGATATAGTCTTCATCCACATGAACAAACGCAGCCTGTTTTGTGGCCATTTCATGTGATTCCTCTTTTTGTGCGTGCCGGACTGTGGAGATGTCTACGGGGAATTGAAACTTCTGAAGCGAGAGGCAGGGTATTCTTTAAAGCAAGGTGATGCCAAAGTTTGTTATATAGAGGATTTCTTTTTTCTTTTTTCTGAAAGAAAAAAGAGAATACTTTTCTATTGTTAAACTCTACATCACTTGCATTTTGTTCCTCGCTTTACTGCCTTACTCCTATTCTACCCTATGTGAATGTCAGCTCATTACGAATGGCGATAACGCTATAACAGCAACCTTTCTTTTAGATAACAGTGTCTGGCGTCAAAACCATTGTATGTCGTGAATATGAACATATTAATAAATAATAATCAATAAATGTAATAAAGTACCTGAAAATTTTACTGTACATGATATAATTAAATAGTAGTATAATATCTCCAAATTCATACCTTATTTAGAAAAATGGACAGCGACTCACAAGCATGAAATGCGGTTATTATTATAATGATGGATTATTCTTTTCTTACTAAGGAAGCAGTCGGGGGTTAATGGTTAACAATTTTATTGGTTATTATTTGGACATAAAGATGGCAAGGATTTGCATTAGGAAAGTATTTTTTGGATTACGTATTTTATGGGAGGCACAAAATATTCACCAAAGAGAAAGATGCAGAGTAACCCACATCAGATATGTTTCAAAGCAGCAATAAAGAAAGCAATGATGATCCTCGAAAGTACTTGGTGGCTTTCACCCTCCTTTTTTCTTTTCCCCCTTTTGCCTTTTTTGCTTCACTGTTCACAACTTCAATCCCCTCTGTAATTGTTGCTTTTCCGCAACACATTTTCTTTTTGCTGTTTTTGGTTTTCAGTGGAGAGATATCTGCGATTACATTGCCGCCAAAAGAGAGAAGAACAACGAGGAGTGAAAAGAGCCAAACTAGTGTTTTGCACAAAGCAGGCACACTATAAGTTTCGTCTGAGAGATTCAATCTCTTAGATGTGTATTGTCCGTAATCAGTGGTTGAGATTATTGACAAGCTCTCGTATTCTTGTATTTGTCCCCATCCATTTAAACTGGAAACCCAGTAAAGTACAAGACGAGGATCTATCACTCAGAGCAAGATGTGGACACTAATCTTGTTTTTTATTGAGAGTTTCAATGTAAGTAATGCTCATTCCTCGGACCTAAAACGCGAGATTCATATGATTGATGAATCTAACCCACAATCATGCACAACAGGGGTTTCACTAAAATGAACATGCATAAATCATAGGTAAATTGGCTACATTAGTGTTCATTAACCGACACAGGCTTCTTCTCTATCATGATTTTGACAAGTCATCAAGTTGTTGAGAGGACATCTAGTTTGCATATTTGGAGTGCGGTGTTCTGAAGGTGAAAAAAGCCAAAAGGGAAGGAAGAGGGAACTTCGGCCTCATTTTTTGCTGATTGTTTTTCCTAATATCCAGACCCCCCCCCCCCTTCTCTATCTCTGCACCCAACGTAAATAATCGAATTATGGGCAATCATTCATGGGGCTGCTCATTTGACCAGGTCAAAATGAAGCTAGGCATTATTTTAGACTTTCCCATTTGGCCCTCGGCTGGTGTTGGACGACTGATTTCGGAATTCTAAATTGAGGTTTGACCTCATGAGATAAAGAAACCAAGTACTCAAACGAAGAAGACATTGGAAAGTGATGAATGCGAGGCCATAGGCCCTTAGGCCTAATGAAAATAATGTATCTCTTTCCTTTTCTGAAGGCCAGGTGTGGGAATCGAGAAGGAGTAAAAAGATAAAAGAACGACGCAGCAAAGCTCGAGGCTGCTGTTTAAATTTTTCTTACTTTTGTCTCTCCCTTTGGGAAGTTCCCAATTCCCATTCTCCCAGCAATAGCATATTCCCTGTCCAAATTGAAACTCAAACTACTGAAGTGAGCGTTTAAACTGTTAAAAAGTTGAAACAGCCAACTGCAATTTGTGGTAAAATTTAAGGGAAAGGCAAAAGAAAAGCCTGCGCGTAGCAGACTAGTTATCTTTTCTCTGGGACATCTCTAAAGTACTAGAAAAAGTCATTGCTTCAATCACGTGATGCTCATCAAACTACAGTCACATGATCACTTCTTTTCCTAACCACTTGACGTAAGGGACACCCTCCTTTGAACTTGAACCTCAGAGCACTTAAGCAAAATGTGATTTGGTTCAAAAACCAAAAAAAAAAAAAAGAAGCAAATTTTATGTTGCGTTGGCTTAAAATTATGATTAGTGGTAGATTTGTTTTGGTGTTAAACGCGGGTTTAAGGAAAACAAACGAGCTGGTTTCAAGTTGCTTTGACTCCAATATGGATTTAGGTCTTGTGAATGGAATACTAACGTTAAAGAGAAAACAATGACGGTACCGGCGGATGAAGTGGAGACTGTCACTGTAGAGAGAAAAAGGGTGCAAGCTTCCACGATCCCAGGTGAGCCCCAACCCCAAGGGTATCAACCTCATGCTTTTCCTTTCATCTTTTTCCTTTGAACCCTTGTTACTTCTTTTCATTATCAGCTACCATCATAACTAGAAGATGCATCCAAGTCCTGCACTTGTGCCCACTGTTTCCTGCTGCAAGAGGAAGTTTTTTTTTTTTTTGGGGGGGGGGGTCCTAGTACAGCAGTGTTAAGGAAGAATTAAGTACCATGAAGCAGATGTCAGAAAGTATAATGGTCGGAATAGGACCCATGTACCCAAATCACATAATCTTCAGGATTTAGAAAAACGTGAATTTTCTCACTGGCAAAAAGGGGGGAAAAGATTTTTCTCTCTGAATGATTATACATAAACATGGGGTTGCTCAGGGTAATTACTTGTTAAATATCTACAATTTTTCAGTGACAATACTACAAATACAATTCAGCGCCCCAACAAAATTGGTAACATGCGCATCTCAGAACAACGTAGGTGGACATAATATAATATGATGTCCGGTGTCTGAGAAAGCCTTCTCGTGGTAAAAGCAGAGTGTTGTTTTTTACATTTTTTTTTTTAAAACATCATGTGTAATTTTTGGTCTATTTTCTCGTCGTATGGTCAATTCTGTCATGAGCATCAAACTCCCATTCACTTATCTCGTCTGCTGAATCATCGTCACAAATTTTATCAAGTTGTGCTTGTATTTCTGACGATTCTGATATTCGTCCACCAAATGAGAGTGAGTTGAGCAATGCATTTGGTCTGAGTCCATTAGATAAAGATGGAGTTTTAGGGGAAGCACTTTTAAAGGATGTTTGACTTGATGGTGTTTCGGACCTTTGGGTTGGAGTCTCAACTTCCAGCTTTGGCCTCTCAATGGATTCAAATTCGTCTTTTATTTTCTCAATGGCTTCTAATAGCTCTTTGACCTTGTCATGGTCTTTTCTGTATCAAGAGGGGGAAGTTTACTGATGCTCATACATTTCATGAGAAAAATAACAGAGATAGGGAAGAGGAAAAGGGAGAGCATGAATTAAAATACCTGAAAATCCCTTCGTTTTGAATGTGAAACTGATTTTTTATGGCATCCGCTAAACTCAGTATAATTTTACACTGAATATACAGAAAAAAGGGTGGTAAGTAAGAGATTTGTTGAAAGGCATAGAAATTATTCGAGCAGTAGAGTTGACTTGAGTCAATTCTCCCATATAGTGTCAAACTCACCAGTGATGATTCCTCTCATAACATTGGCCAGTGATATTTACTTAAAGATAAGCGCGACCGTCTTGACAGATAAAGAAGAAGAAACCAAAATACCTTGTTTTCAGCATCCAAATACTCTTCTTCAAGCCTTTTCCTTGAATCCATTATTTTAGAGACATCATTATCTCCAGCTGCTGATATTTCTGACCTGATATGAATCGACGGTTAGAGGCATCAGTAAGACATCAAGGAAAACCACTCAAAAAGGGAGAGCACCATACCCTTGACTTGAACTCAAGTTCTCCACAAGTTTTCTTACTTGGGTAACAGATGGGCCCAATTTTTCCTAAACATGCAAGTAATCTCATGATAAGAAATTGAAGAAACACTGAGGATAGGTGAAGCTGAAGGTGGTAAAACTATAGAGAGAGGAGCTCTCAAGCTAGGATAACTTAATACCTTGTAAGAAGACAGAAGCTGAAGAACCAAATTCACAAAATAATCCCCATATTGCTCCAGGTCAGCACTTGAATTAGTAAAATGAAAATATTAGCAGATTCCGAATTAATAAGAGCAAACTTGAGACTGAAGGTGCAAATGAGACAGTCGTTCACCATAGCAACTTCAAAAAACATATTAGAATTCATTTGATCGCATTTGATTGTACATTGGTACTAAAGAGCAGGACATATGAACATACTTGACCTGCTCCTTCTTTTTCTCTGTATGTGCTGTTTGGAGAAGCCAGGCACTTCGCAAAAAGTTGATCCATGTATTGACAACACTAGCTTCGTTTGTATATGAAGCTATGGCTCGCAGAAGCTCATCTTCCTATGTCAGAATATTTTATAACAGATCATGAAAATTACAAGACAATTTATTAGATATTCATCTGAATTATTGTCTCCAAAACATTTTTTTTCTTTAAGAGGTAGGTGTGAAAGGATTTCATTGCTTGCCTCCAAAACATTTCATGTCAGAACTTTTTTTTTTTTTTTTTTGGGTACCTTCATTGACAAATGTGCAAGAATTTCATTGCTTGCCTCCTCAAACTGCTCTTTCTCTTCTTTTGCATTTTGGAGGCGCATACGAGCAGATGCCAATGAAGCATTGACCTTCAAAAAGTTATCAGACTTCCGTAATTCTTGCAAAAATTGGCAAATATACCCATGAATCTCACATAAGCAGATTGCATATGGGGAGGATGCTTATTCCGATGGGAGAAATACTATAGACATGAGTTTGATGCAGTAAACTAAATGCCATCCAATGCAGATGCTCTGAATCAAGAGCTGAAATATATCGTTTTTTCTTGGTGAAAAAAAAAATCAATTGTCTGCAATTATATGCCTTTGAATATCATAAATGCCATATTAAAAGTTAAGTTGCTAATTCCAGTATTACAGAGGCGCAAACAAAATTAAAAAAAAAAAAAAAGGACAAAACCTTCTTCAGATTGGCTTCAAGTTCATCTTTCTGCTTCTCAAGTTCTCCAATCTCCTCCCCCAAATCCTGCAACAGCCGCAGAATTCATTCAAGAGTGAAAGAACTGCTTCAGAATTATGGATGTTTAATTCTTTTCCTCGACTGGCCTATATACCGTAATTTAAGTATTTAATCATATCCATCTAAAAATCATCAGAACTTGAGGAGACAAAATATTAAACTCGTTCAAACAGTTCATGTTTTATATGAATGAATAGCCAAAAGAAGCTGCTATATCTCCGTATGACACATTTTTCTAATCTCAGATAATGCAGAAGACAAGTTAATATCGTAATAATAAATACTTACAGAGCAAACGTTACACTAACAGTGTTGCAAATAAATGTCTAACTATAAAGAAGGCAATTAAATTCTTCCTAGATTCCAAGCTAGATAGAGTTTTGCGTGTAATTCACTTAGTCCAGATGAAAATAGAGTTATGAACAATCAGTAATATTCAAGAACGCCCCATATCCATCAATGCAAGGTCAGTGACATAAATTACTGCTCTTTCTTTTATCTTTAAGAAGTGAAAAACTGATGCATTGCTCATTTTTCAACATCCTACACATATTGATAACGAACGGGGGTGTAAAAATTGACCTGAAAAGAGCACCATGCATGCAGTTGTGTGGGGGGAATGGGGGGATATCTAATGAAGATACTCAATATTTGAGTATGTTATCCACTACCATGAGAAACTTCCTAGTTCCTATTCTGCATGCTTTCATATAGTTCTTTACTAGATCTACGACAAGATAAATCAATTTCCTCTTGAATGGAATGTACCTTCTCAACTTGGTTAACTTCATGGGACTTAGTTACCCGAAAACTAAGTGCTTCTTCTTTTTGAGATCTAGTAGAGAACAGCAATAGAATTCAGTGGCATTATAGAAGATATGCTGAAATACAGTATGTAGCCAAGGTCAACATTTGCAATTTTTTCTTTACTGAAATTTCACTAGTCAAAAGTAGATGAGATTATAAGCAAATCACACTATTGCAGCATAAGAAAATGACCTTTAAAATAATGAAAATCATGTCTATCTTGATAAGGAAGAGCTGAATGCAGTGAGTATGGTAAATACTCAATCAAGGCACAAATATCTGGGCAAGCATAACATACACTAGCAAGAAGCAATTGAAGAAACTTGTAGTGACTGTTTCAGGCACCTGTTTTCTGAGATGCGATTTCTAGCTTTTGAGGTAGAATTGGAAAGAGACTCTGATAAGACTTTCAGTTTATCTACCTGCAATCAATCCAAAAAAACCCCTAAAGCCAAACCGTGGTAGTATCAAAAGCAGAAAAATAGGCATCCATGTTGTACTATGAATAAAAATTTTATGCCTAGTTGCATTTAAGTTGCTGAGTATCAATGCAATATGGATCTACAAAAACAGCAATTTTATTAGCTTTCCATAATGCTCAAATATGGCTGACTTGAAGGATTTGGAAGATTGGAAATGGAGCCAAAAATGGTAGCCTTTCTCCAAAAAGTAGATCAAGATGACAATATCCAGATCATATGAAGTTTTTATAACCAGTTATCGGAGTTAGAGTTCATACGAAGACCTCCCTAACAAACGGCAATCATTATAATTACAGACCACTAGAGAAGGGGCATTTGAAATTGAAAGTCTAATACATAACTATTCCATGAATTTTAAGATGAAACATGCCAAGGATAGATATTCAGAACCTACAATGCCGTAAGTCAGAACCACTTTAATCTCTTCAGAACCTATTGAAATCTTCCTCTCAAAGGAAATGAGTAAACTCAAGACAGAGTGTTGCAACTCTAACGCTTTTACGATATTAACAAATATAACCATGTCAAGGTAAAACATTCAGAAGCTGTGGTATCATAAATCAAAACCACTCTAGCCCCTTCAGAAACCCATTTCGACTATTTCTTAGAGAGAGAAGGAGAGAATTAACTAACTAAAGAGTGTTGTATACAAGTAGACATTTGGGCTCTTGGCTTACTACTTGTTTGGTGGTTTTAACCTTCAGCCTTTGGTCAAAAAAAAAAAACGGAAAGAAAACAAAAGGAGAAAGAAAGAAAGATAGATAGATAAAGTGTTGCAGCTTTGATGCCGTTTAGACATCAATGGATATCAACTAGCAACGTGGTTACTTGCTTCAGAATTTTTTCTGATAAGGTATTGAAGGTCTCGACGGCAAGGATATGGGGATTGAAGGCTCTGGGATCCCCAAAATAGAAATTAAAGAAACAATGTTATGGAGATAAGTTGATCAAGGAGGAAGAGAAGGACAAGATAGAGGCTGCAGAAATCACTTCACAAGACCTTTTCAGCATGAAATTCTGGAGAATCACCATAGCTAATATATTTCTTCTTCAGCAAGAGTTCCTCCAACTTACAACATGTTTGGATCTGTAAAGCAGCTTCATCAAGAGCCTGAAATGAAACATTGCGGGCGTTACACACTTTTAATTGAGTATATGATCTTAAATCCATCAAGTGCTGCTTAAAATATAAGGATATCGTGAGATGCTCATATCAGATATAAAACATCTGTGGCATTAATCATGAAACTCATAATAGGACGTCAGCATATAAACAAAATTTTAAGGTTTAACTTACCTTGATGTTAAGAATAAAAGCATCACAAGAAAGAAGCTTTAATGTCATAATAAGATTTGAAGCTTTAATATAGTTGTCATCTCAAGCACACAACTACTCAAAAATACAAGAGTTTTAATTAAGTGCTTTTTAATATGAATTGTTTATAACATGGGTAAATAAATGTATGATCAATCTTGTAAGAAGTATTATACCATATCATAAGGAATACTTTCTTTTCATTATTTCATTAATGCCACTTGTGCATCATGGCATTCAATCAATAGTCAACACTCACGAAATTATGCCATCGTTTCTTTGTGACTTCTTATTTTCTCGTCAGAAACATATAGTCATTTTCATCTAATTATGGATTCACTAATAAATTCACTTTGTATATTCAAATTCTAAGGAACAGAAAATAACGGTCATTTTAACTCTTATCATCTTTGTGGTAAACAAAGGACTGCTCAATAAAGAACTAGGGAAAAAATTAGAGTTATGAACGAAAAGCCAAGCACAAGAGACATTTGTGGTATGCATGCTTGCACTTCTACAACCTAATACATGTTTGAAGGTTGAACAATATTTACACTACCCATCCTAATTAAAGAGAGAAATTGGAGGAACGCATGAAATATCGCTTACTGAAGAAACACTATTAGCAATAGTAGGGAAATAAACAGTCAAAATAGAAGGCAGAAAAAACTTTCCAGCATCGTGCACAAAAATGGAAATACTAGAAATGCCTCTATTCAAGGTTTCACAAGAACAACAATCATATCTAAGATGAAGCACCTGACAAAAGAATAAATTTGCAAGGGCATATACGTTGCTTCATTTTACATCTAGGAACCCAAAAATTATAGGAAAGCTGAAGTCTTTTGAAAGATCAACATAGAAACACGAACAAAAATATCCTCTAGTTCCACCACCATAATGATCAAATCAGATCTACAATTATGTGCGTGTTTATACCCAAGCGGATGCACAGACAGTTGAGCCTTTCACTGGGTTATTAGGAACCTGAGCTCACCTCTATTGCTATAATTGGTGTTTCTTTGGGTGATTTTATAGAATCTTCATCTGTTTTTTCCCCCTTCATTTTCTCAATTTGTTCCTTTAAACAGCCAGCTTCATCATCTATTCTGAGATAGGAGAATCATCACACAAAAGAAGACCAGAAAAAAGATTAATAAATGCAGTATTATCCATGTCAATACTTTGTGCACACAACAATTCAAGAGATATAAGCAACGCAATATCTGAACAACCCGGAATAACAGATTAAAAGATTGATTTTGACAGACATGTTTTAAGATGATATTACATGCCATGCTCTTTTCAGAAGTCGAAGAATTTAATAATTGATTTAAATATATAATCCAAAATGGTTTCTTTAAATATTGAATACCACGAATTATTTCAGTAGTATTTCCTAGTAAATGGCTCAACATGGTCCGATTACAGATAACTGAAATATAGGTCAGAAGTGGTAAAGCATGCCAACCCATGTGTTGGCGGGCGTGGATTGGAATAACCTATACCCTAATAGGTTGGCCCCAACCCATCTCTTATATATTTATATATATGTATATATATTCAACTTTTTTTAAAAAATTCAAATTAAATCACAAATTTTTATAGACTAAATTTTTTTTTAATGTTTTCACAAAGTTATATAGTTAAATTGACCCCAAAACTTGCAAATATAAATATATAATATATCTTATGTGATTGTTCTACTAATATAAAAATAATAAATAACGAGTGAAAAATCAAACATAGAATTAAGTTACTAGACATAAGACATGATTATGTTTATATTAAGTGCAAGACAACAAATTTTTTATTAAAAATAAAATAAAATAAAATTTAAAAAGAAAGAAAGAAAAAGGCGTCACCCTGCAACTTGGCGGATGCCAGTAGGAACAACATGCACCTAGGTATGTTGGTATTTTTCCGATGTGAACCCACCACAACCCGCAGGTTGGAGGGTTAGACAATCAAGCCGAACCCATATTAATGGCTATGAACTATACTCCAAAGGATAGAGAAAACAGCAGATAAAAATGTGTATTTATATAACTGATATCTAACTAGGGGGGATCCCTATGCGTTGCGTGCAGTATGAACCGCACAATTTATATAGATCTTATATTTGGTATTGACTAGATATAATTATATGATAAGTAACAGATGGGCAGAAAAATTGACGCGTGGTAATCTCTATCAGAGATAAAGAAATTGATGTTCCAATGCAGCTAGGGAGAACACGTTCCTAAACAATCATAACCAAAGCATGAATGGGCAGCGGTACCAGGTGGTGAGAGTTGATACATCATAGCCAAAGCATATACAAGTCAATTTCTATGATACTGCTGCTGCTAAACAAAATAGCACATCTCAAGGCCAAATAAGCATCAATGAAGATATACTTAGCAACAACCTCAAGAGATCAGCATTTATTTTCAGCCCTGCAAGTGCGCCTTGGACATTTTGAAGCAATTCTTCTCGCTTTGCCTGACAAAACAAAAAAAAGGTGAGAGACTGAAAGAAGTGCAGATGTCAAATAAGTGTATGACCTTCAGTATCTTCTAAAAGGTGTATTTATATTTGTGATCATAACTTTACAGAGCCAAATTGGTTTGACAGCTAAATGATAATAAGTATGCACGCAAGTCTCCTCATAATGTCAGGAGCATGGGCTCATTTTATCCCCATACAAGTAATGCTAAAATGAAGATATCAATGTCATTACCAGTACTTCATCTTCATATCCGGAAAAAACTTTTGCCAGATCCATTACACTAGATAACACTGCAGTAGCCTCTTCCTTTCCGCCGGTAAGACAAAGCCTGTAGAAGTAATCTTTTAAGCAAACTTTTCTCTTATTATTATTATTATTCAAGGGGAAAATGTATATGCTTCCTTACCAGCATCCATTAAATTTCTCAGTATCCAAGAATTATTTGCCCACAATAATATCAATTATGAATTTTTTTCCCCTTATTCTGGATAAAAAAGAGACAAAGATAGAAGTAGTGAATTACCCGTATATCTCTGAAAGTAATGAAACTTCTTCTTCATTTGGTGCTTCAAGAATCTGCGTGCACAGAAGAGATAACCAACATTTAAGAACAACAAATGCCCGACAACTGTCATTAGAATCTCACAAAATAGTTAGCAGGTTAGGAGTCATCACAACTCAACGAATGTTTATAAGGAAAAGGAATAAACTTCCCTGTACTTGGCAACTTTATACATTGATATTTACAGCATGTTATTATATAATTACCAGTGAACTTTAATCGTAGTTCAAATATCGGAATATTTTAAGTATCTCCCCTAAAATTTTAAGTAACGTTGCATGCATGTTGTTCCCCGTCCAACATGTGATGGGCTTATATAAAATAAACGTAAGCCGTGAAAGAAGCTGGTTGTGCTTTTCATTTAGCAGCTAAAACACTACTAAACCCGGAGCCAATTAAACCTCACTGTAAGCGAAAGTTTCGTAGTGAAAAACTGAATATACATGAGACAGTTGGGTAATGACTGGCATCTGATACTAATCCCAAAAGGTCGACGCTACAGAATAAATTAACCGAGATTATCCATAAAGCATGCAGAAAAACCATTAACTATTTTCAACTCACCATTGACAATGTTATGCCTTCAAGAGCTTGACTAGAAAGAAAGACATCGCGAAAATTCCTGGGTTCACCTGTCATGCCAGGGTCAGCATAATAAACCTGCCCATGGTTTTAAATAGTGGATTACTAATTGGAAAAAAACCGACATGGTAAGAACTCAGTGAAGGTAAAAGGAGAGGCTTCTGCAAAGTAAAATTTATAGGAGGCCATTCGTAGGAGCGAGAAAAAAGAAATTGCAATGTAGAAGTGAGGAAACAAAACTGGTTCACAAACCGGAGTCGGTTTCCTAGGTGAATCCTTGGATTCTTCAGTAAAAAGAGGGTCTTCTGGCTCTTTTGCATTGAGCTCAGAGAAGCCGGCAAGTCTCTCAATTTCTTTAAGTGCAACCAGCCACCTTCTTAGTAATTGAACCCTCTCTGTCCCCCGACATGAAACCGAAACTTCTTCTAGTCGTTTTACAGTAAGCTTAAAGCTTTGCATATTCCGATTGCCCTGTTCGACAAAACTACTCAAGCAATACACAAAAAACTCTAATTCACTAAGAAAGAGCTCCCTACCCCCCCCCCCGGGGGGGTCCCTTGACAAAAAAGTGGACGCAAAACCTTCGAACAGAAGTATGCTTTCGGAAAAAGTGGCATTGTCATCTTAAATCATTAGATTACGATACCATTTCTCCCATTCTAGAAATTAAAATGAAAAAGGAGGAAAGAGTGTCGGTTTGTACAATTCGCTCTTGGATGATTTTGGCTCCACCAGCAACGGCATTGCTAGCGTGGAGGACGACGGAATCGGCGTAGTTGCGGACGGTGCGAGAGAGGTTGCTTTGACCCCCCACTTCCACCGCTTTATTCACCGCCGATCTTACCCACGACATCCTCGCTCACCACGCTCTACTTGTGCGCTAATCTTCTCTCTTTGCGTTTGCAAATATACAGAAAAAGGTGGACGGTCTCTTCGTTAAACTTTTAAAATATATGGTTCATACAGGAAATGTCGATGTAGAAACTGAGAATGCAATTGATAGAGAAGGGAAAATGAAAAGAAATTTGATCCTGGTGATGAATGATTGCGGATTCTGGAATGCACAGGCCATAGATTCAGTGGCGATGATCAATCTGTGAAAACAGGAGCAGGGAGAAGAGGATAGGGTGGTAAGCGAGGAGAGAGAAGGAATGGCATCAGGTGGAAGAGCAGAGGTGGCAAAATGGCGAAGGAAGAAGTCAAGCGCTTGGGCAACTCGGTGAACGTTGATCCCAGCCAACAAGTTCGATTTAAGTGCCTTCCTTTTCGCCTCTCATTTTTTCTAAATCATCTAGTTTACCCATTTGACTCACCATTTTTCCTTTTAAATGTT
Source organism: Neltuma alba (assembly GCF_004799145.2). Lineage (NCBI taxonomy): Eukaryota > Viridiplantae > Streptophyta > Magnoliopsida > Fabales > Fabaceae > Neltuma > Neltuma alba. The sequence continues at coordinate 108,472 of NW_021637247.1, forward strand.
TATTTTGCAGATTCGGCCCCATACTTTTTGGCGCGGCAAAAGCCACGACGTCTGCTTGGTCGTTGTTAGTTGTTACCGTTACTGGTCCATGTTCGGACAAAAGACGCCATCGAAACAAGTGGACTTTTTGCTGGGTGCCGGCCCATAATAAAAATTGGCCCAGATAAACTCCTGCATTCACTCATAAATAAATTATTATTCATACTTTAATTTAATAAGTAAATAAAAGCTCAAAATATTTCTTCATTTCGTTTTTAAATTAATTAATTTTTTTCATCAATTTTTTTTAATAATTTTCGAATAAAGAAATTATAGAAGACCAAATTTAAATAAGTTTTCTGAACAAATTGGAAAAAGATTTTGAAACTAAATAGTTACGAATCATATTTACACAATTTTTTATATTTATTGTCAAATTCTCTTGTAAAAGATATGAAAGTATGATTTTCCCATGATGAAATAGAAATATAGAATTGAGTGGAGAAGTTTGGCCAAAAAAAAAAAAAAGTGAAGAATTATGTATCTAATAATAAATTTTTTCACACTATTATTTTCGCAAAACCGTAAAAGCATAAAGCGCTTGAAAACAAAATTGTGAGCACCACGCACACAGGAGGGGAGATGGGGAGAGGGAGACCCACACAATGGAGATAGAGACAGTTGCTTTGAATAAGCATCTATGCTATTATTCGTTGATCATCCCGAAGAAAAGAAGAAGAGTACAAGGTTTGCTTTAGAATGATGTGTCAACCAAATTTTCTACAATTTTTTGCTTTGGTGAAAGGCGATTGAGAAATGTTCTCTGATTCTGCCTACGCATGAACTACCACGAATCAAGAATAATGGAGATCAAAAACAAGCCCAGAGCTTATTCCAAAGAATGAACTTTGAGTGCAGAAAGGCACATTCCAATCATCAATCATGGCGTCTAGATGGGTCGCTTGAGGAATGTTTGGCATTTCTGTTAAAAACTTGGACGGCCCCATACCAACTGAGATCCTTGTCAGAGAGAGCTATAGCCACCTTCAGCAATAACTAGTCAATATCAGGCAATGGCATTCTCCAATAGTTCCATGAATTGAAGTCTTCCTGCAAGGTTCCGAAATTAAAAATCCATGTTGTGAGTTGTGAAGTGAGGCAACGAAGTCATTCATGTCTTTATATAATTCCTCACCTGCTCTACCAAAGAAGTAGGGGGAAACATGTCATTGACAAGAGTGTGTAATGATGTATAAGACTTCACGTCGATCCGATGACTTATGGCAACTTCGCCCTGATGGATTTGGTAGGAGTTATAGTTAATACCCAGGGACAAGACATTTATACGAAATGTCAGTACAGGATGCACACCTTGGGGTTAATGATAAATATTTTGCCTTTTGGAATTCCAATCTTCCTGTAACTAAGTTCGTCTGTGTCTCTATTGCCAAATCCGGCATAGAATGGGTTGTAATCAGCAGGAAAAAGTCTTTTAATATCCTGCAAAAATCAAATCATGTGAAATATAATGTTAGCAAAAGCAACCACAGCAAAACAATAATTTCTTATGAATGTCCCAGTTACTTGGAGTGACAAGGTTTTGTGATCCCGTAATTACCTCAAGACAAGCGATCTTGAACTCATGAGGTGCTCTTCTTATGACTTCATCAGTGAAAGAACCCCAACCACAACATAACAAGTCAGACATGGATCAAAATCAATTCCACAGAAAAGAAAGCAGTACATAAACGCACAATTCCTTATTAGGAAAAAAAAAATGTCCGTCAGCAACGACCAGTGCATGTGACAATAATGAATATGCAAGTCGATATTTGCTAATGCTTTTCATAAATGGTAAAACCACGGAAATATTAAAAAGATTAGGTGGTTAAGTACAACGATGGATATGCAAGTTGTATTTTGCTGAAATTCATGTCACCGGTCTTTTATACAACTCTCACAATCATGATAGATATCGGGTTTGTTTTTTTCCCTTCTCCTCTTTTCTACAATCTTATGCAGTTCACAGACATAGAATCAATGAATAAAAAAGAGCAAAGGCAGAAAGGGAGCTCCAATCTTCTCATCACAATGCTGAAAATTAACAACATATACCATACAGCAGTATCCATTACAGTTTTAATTAGCCAAACTAAAAGCGCCTCATTTCTCACCTTCCCGGTAAAGTGAGGGGAACAATCCATCAGGTGAAATAACCACAGGACCATTTGGTAATGTCTTTCCATCCTACAAGAAGGCAAAACTCGCAAAATTAAGCTAAGGCAGCATTATCACCTTGATGACAAAATCAAACAGCCAAAAAGATCAAGCAGATAGTTCATAAAGGAATTATCTAGTCATTAAATCAAGATCCACACCACGTGGTTGATAGAGATCACGGAAAGCCAGATTGCTTTGATACCTGTTTCAGGTTAAGCAAAAAGTTCCTGGTTAGATATGCTTGGACAATGGCACGGGCACTCAGAAACAGAACTTGATATCCATTTTCCTGACACACCAGAAGAATATAATATTAGACATTAATCTTCCTGATATACAATTCAATGCAACATTGAATGCTAGCCGCACATAACATTAAGCATTTTAGCATTCACATTCAAGCATGAGCAGAAGCTTAACTATTGAATAAAAATAGGGTAAATCAATCTCCCTTCCTCTTGAAAACGACCAGATTACATGGTTCTGCGCTCTTACTCATTTTGAGAATCAAGGAAACAAAGTTCAGAGACAAGCAGTGGCAGCAGCAACAAATAGGGAGAAATTTTTTGTTGTTATTTTTCTGGGGGCCTGAAGAAAGCAGAAAATTGATCTGTAGTCTGCCCTAAAGAAAAAGCCCTTGAGTTATATAGCCAATAAACTGATCAATTTTCAGCCTCCCATCAAACTCAAGCTCTATTAAATAACAAATTCAGATGAGTATACAGATAAAATATGCATACTTTGATGGCAGAAAAAAGCCTTGCCACTCCAGATTGAGTCCAATCTTTACCAACTAAAGGCATGAACTGTCCCAAAACATCAGACCTGAAACGACAAGAAAATCGTTTTGATTATGCTTCTCAAACAATACTGCAGCCCTGCTTTTAAATTTTTCTTTGCTTTTTCTTGTTTTACAACTCCATTAAGAAATGTCTATCTGGCTTTTACCGCAAATGAAATCATGAACGTTTCAGTTTTTCTATGATACACAGCAGATATGTTAATCATTAAGTTTTACGAGATTTAGATCAAAGATCTCTGGGAGAATTATATGTTGCATAAACAAGCTAATAAACAATGCTTTGCTTCGTTAAAGCCTCTTGGTTACCAGCTTAAATCCAACAGCTTAAGTCATTAAGTACATTGATGTCATTTGATTTGGCAAAGGATTTCTTATTCTTTGCATGACCAGCATATTGTTAAAGCATAATGAGAAGACGAGATGCTTTGCTTCAAGCATTTTAAGAGTAAAGAAATAAGAATAGGAGTTGTGACTGACCAACTACTAATCTACTATGATTGAATGTCATATAAGCAACCATAAGGCTTTCTAAAAACCGGATGCTGAGATGACAAACCCCGAAACAACTTGTAGGGCATCAAAATATACATAACTTTGCAAGAGTAGTCAATAAGAAGATCGTATTATAACATGAACATCTAATTAAATGGGACCAAGAAAGGATTGAGAAGAATAACAATAATGACACAACAACTATGTTAAAGTTTAATAATATTATTCATTATCAGAAGCCTTACTTGGTAATAGTTCCATCAACATCTGAAATTACAATTCTTGCATTCCATTTCCATAAGTATATATGAGCATCGACCTGTTATGGGGTTAAAATGTAAAGCTAAAATAAAGGAAGATCCAAATATTTATGTATATGAGTATGCCGATGAATGCCAGACCTGTTGTTTTCCAAGAACCCTGGTAGAGAAACTGAAGGTTACTAAATTTTGACCTTCATTTAGATTCAAAGATGCTATTTGATCATTAGTGGGCACATTTGTCCTCACCAATTGCTTGCGAGGAGACCTGTGGCTCCCAGCTGTTGGAGTTGGCTCTCCAAGAGAATTCTGCAAACCAGACTCAGAGTCCACAAAAACATCATCATTTGATGAATTGCTACTGGTGTGCTCAATTGTTTTTACTTTTCGAAAAGGTATAGGCCAAAGTCTCCATCTTCGCCCAGACCAGGCAGATCCATGATCATCATCCCTGGATTTTAGTGCATCATCCTGCTCCACAGGAATTGTGTCATTGGGCTCAACAGGTAAATCTAAACCAAAGACGGCCATTCCTAGAACATGGGGAGCAGCCTTTTCCCATGGTAAGTACCTCCCATTGATCTTTATAATGAGATTTTCATTCTTAATTATGGATGGGGCAGAAGCTTTAAATTCATCTGGAGATATCCGATGTGCTTCAAATGCTTTAGCAGCGGCAGCCAAACCAATGCCCGCCTTTAGCTCATGGCCACAAAGTGAGATATCAAATCCTACAAATTACAAGACAAATTAAAGTGATCAAGCACTATCTAAAATCAACTGATAGTCGTAGGTTATAATCCTGAGAATAACAAATTTGCAACACAGTTCTTACCCAAACCTGGATGACTATGGGCCTCTTCACTGGAGACTGCTGTTTGAGTTTCCACCATCTCACTTTTACTGATATGATTTTCAGGCACGAGGGTACATTGAATATCATCTAGCCCTTCAGTTGATGCTGACTTGCCTGTATGTTCATCATTTGATATGGTAATATCAGAAACAGAATGTCTGCCTGAGTTAGTTTCAACTTCTCCTGATCCCTTTTTCTCTACATCTTGTGGTCTTAATTCTGAAGATCTACGATCATCGGAAGATGCAGAAACATCAGAAGGAGACAACTCACCGTCACATTTAGAGAGTGCCAGCCTCCCCTCTTCATTCTCAACGACAACTGGGCGTATTGTGTTAGTATCCTCAGCTGAATGCTGATCCCCCAATGAAGAATCTTTATCGAGTAAATCAGCATTCCGAGCCATACGCGAAAATTCTTGCAACTCCAAACAGCTTTTGAAAACATTATTCCTTGTGATACCAGAGGCACCCTCTACTGAGTCATTTTGTATATGACGGCCTTGTTCTTGACTTTCAACCCTTAAGGTTTCCTGTGCTTGACATCCATCCTCTTCCGGGTGACCCTCCTGCTGGAGTCCAGAAATATTATCATCACCATTAGTGTTGTGATGGCTACTGGTCGGAATATCAGCCGTTGAGGCATCTATCTGACTGATATAATCAGCAGGCCAGGCACTCTCACCAGAAATAAACTCTCCATTGTCTTCACAAAACTCAGTCCCTTCACCTGGAACAAGATGAAATTGAGGAGTTTCTAACCGCAGAGTGTCTGTATTCTGCTCTGATTCAGAAATAGGAGCCGTCAATACATGACCATCCACGCTAAACAATACCATTTCCGGATGAGAGTCCTGTGAATCAACATAATTTTCTCCATCTAGAGTCTCGTATGGATTTGACTCGTATTCTGACAACTCAATTGAACCTTCAAAAGAAGATTGCTCATCTTGGAAATCATAATATCTCCTACCACTATCGGATTCTGTTCTTTGAATTCGAGGCACATCAAAAGATTCATTTTCATCTTTCAAAGCAAGCACCCCCGAATCAGAGACACTGTGGGCAACTCTGTGAGCATGAGTATTATCAATTTCCATACCACTGTCCTCTCGGGCAAATTCAGAGTTATTGTTATCTTCAACAATTCCATTTGACTCCATTCCCTTGTCATCATCCACCTCCTTCACAAAATAAGCCTCCCCTGAATTATCAAGATGCATGTGGAAGTTTGCTTCGACACCATTAACATTTATACGCACAATCTTTTCAGCGCCTTTGAGAACACCCTGAAATTTACCAAACCGAACATACCATGGCGTGCTTCGAAATGTCCCGTCTTGCTGCTGAACAACAATCACATCAACGGCTCCACCAAAGGGGTGAAAAGGGGTAGCAACTGAGTAAACGCCTTGGCTAATCAGGCTTCCAACTTTACCCACTACATTCATTTCGTCAGTTGCCAATGAACCTGTTAACCTTTGGAAGACTAAGAAACAGACTTTGAAGTTGAAGCCTTGCTTTCAATCGCGTCAATTCCAACAATGCGCATAAATTATTCTTCCAACCAACTTGAATCTGATTGTCTTAATTTCCTGTTTTCTTTCCCGTGAATATGGTTCTTCTTTCTTCAATAAAAGCCCACATAGCGTGAGATGAAGGGAGGGAAAAAACTGTTTTTAACTAAGGAAATGACATTCAGGTAGTGAATTTGAACCAATATTTTCAGTAGACTGAAACAATATGCCCACTCGAATTACCCAAAAGGAAGAATGAAGGGAAAGATAGAAAGAAACTTGAAACTTTGCAGTAAAAATAAATATTGTGCTCGAGTTTCAAAACTTCGACTGTATCGCCTGACTTGAGAAAGTGAACGAAGCCAAGAAAGCCAACTTTATTGGATAATTACCAGAAATTAATGTTCGGAAATGATTAAGTAAGAGAACTTGTCAAAGGTAGAGGGGGAAAATGGACATTGAAATAAAAACAATAAAATCCTGACAGAAAGACACAGAGTTAGATGAATCAATAAAGGCGGTCAGGTTAGACTTACAGATTCAGAGCTTCAATCCGGTAGCTCAAGAAATTGAGGGGCGATTTCTCTTGGTCTTTCCTTCTTTGTTATGATGTTTAAAATTCTTGGACTGCCTTTTTGATGCTGTAATTCTCCCTGGAGACTTCAAAGTTCCGGAGGATTGGATAATAGAGCGAAACCCGAATCAAAATCAAAACTACGCTTCCTCGACTGAGCATTAAATAGGTATTCCCGGACCAAAAACGTTCAATTACTCCCTTTCCGCCTCAATATTACGAGAAATATTGCCGGGCAACACACAAATGTCGAAGCGTGTGAGGGACTATTCGGTCATTTCAGACTACATTTCGTGCTGAGTCACTGGGGCTGCATGGATGAAGTGGACCGGAAACCCAACCACCTGGTTTCGCTAGTCTTCAAGCGCCTAAAAAAACAAATTGTGGTTTATTATTAAGGAATATTCGTGATTATGTATTTTTCCACATCGTTCCATGGCTCTCCCATTGTTTCTTTCTCTCTGTTTCGTCCTTGACCACGTGATCCATGGGCGTGACGAATTGGGACGGAAAAGCGCGGAATAATAAATAACATTTGGAATCAACTAACATGTTCCCGGGTTTTGGCCAAGACCAAGTGACTTGGCAAATATCTTCCCAAGATTCGTAACGGGACAATTTTCGAGTTAGGTGCTGATCACGCTTCAGAGGAATAAGCTCGCAAAGGACCCTAGCTAACTCATAAATCTCAAGGAGTTGATTGACCAGTAAATGTTAACACGTGACGCACCGTTAGACTTGGCCGCTATCGGGAGTTTTCGTAGTTATTAACTGAGATTTAAGTTAGTTAGTGGAATTCTCGACAAACAGAGTGGGAGACATTATTCACGGTATTTTTGGCCGTAACGCTATACTATTTTCTTTTTTCCCCCCAATACATTACATCATTCATGTCACAGCAATTTTTCTGTTGATTATATATATACACCAATTATATTATTAACATTGTTATTGATATTTGTGAGATGTGTTTGCTTATTCATTGATACTTCTTATTCTGGTATTGTTGGGAATTAGATAACGGGATGTTTGGTATCAAGTAAAAATGTTTTTAAAAAAATATTTTTATATAAGTTGAGATAAAACTCTTTAAATATTTATTTTTATATGCTATAATAACATGGTTTGATTTCTACCTAAATATCTATATATAATTTTTATGTGTACAATCACATCAAAAGTCACCTGCTTAAAGTTTACTTTTAATATTTTTTGCTTTGACAGGTGCATAATATTGTAACCTAGAAGCAGGTCTGCAATTGTTTGAAATCATCTCGTGTTCGAAGACAGATAAAATGAATACGAACAACTCAGATTATGTATGCACAGTATACAATCCCAAAGATGAGCGCAGGGTGCTTGATAGAATGACGTGTTGTCGGATATACATGCACAATGTGTAGATCAGGTTTTAAAGAGGATTCAGTCGTCGTATAGCTAGCATACTAGCGGGAAACGTGATGTGAAAATCGAACTTTTCATAGCTTTTAATGAGTTATTATCATTAGTAAAATTTCATATATAGATGTTGATGCTGGTTCTTTTTTTTTTTTATTGAAAAATTTTAGGAAAAGGGTCGGGCTCACCCACGATTCAAGGGCAGGGCCCCTAACGCTTTGATCCACTGGGGCCTGTTCCTATGGACAACGGGAGCATAACAAGCAAGCCCTTTTTTCTGGCCCAAAGGTAGGAATCACCTAGCTTCACTACGCTTGTGGAGATGCCTCCCCCAGCGTCGCACTGGAGTCACAACAAAGTGGCACTCCCCAGGATCGAACCCCCTCTCTTTGGTGAGAGAGTTCGACCCCTTCGCCAGCTGAACCACGGAGAAGACGAACAATCTGCGGGTTTTTGGTGCGGATGCGAGGAACAAGATATTGATCGGATATAAACCCATGCACCGATATGAATCGATGTTTGCAACAGTGTCTTGACTCGAGCACACGCACGCTAATTGCTGCAAACTCACGAGGATAGCGAATGGGAAGAGAAAAAAAAAAGGACTGAGAGGGAAAAAACTACATTAAATAAAAACAGTTTTGATGACATGAAACTCCATGCACCGATCGATGATTCATACCCAGCATGTGGAGTAGTTGGAAGTAATTATCATTGCGTGCATTGATTGGGTAATAAATTATTTGTACTCCTTCAATCCTTAATATAAGACTTATTTCACTAATTTAATTAGATTAAGAAAGTCAAGTAAGTTAGTTAATTACAATAAATATAACATGTTTTTTTAAATACCATAATCATCTTTTTTAATATCATCTCTCTCTCTTCTATTTGATTATAATTGATGGAGTATCATATGGGTAATTTAGAAAAAAATTAATAAATATAAAAAATAGGTCTTATATTTAGAACCAAGATTAGAAGTGCTTGTACATACTTGGCAGTCAAAGTTTAACCAGTTGACCGGATTTCACACGGAAAATTATTGTGGCAAGGCACAATCAGGGCACCAAAGGCAAGGACGGCAAGAATTCTTGAAGAGAAGCGGGGCCGCGGGGGAGGACGCGGAGAGGCATCTGGGTCACTGTTCCATGACAGGGACTGCGATCGAACGCTCACCGGGGCTAAATTGTAGTAGTGGATGGAAGAGGGAGGGCACAACGGGAATAGCGGGAACGAAATGAACGAATCAGGGGGAAGGAGGAGTGACTCACACTGTCACAGGCTCTGACGAAACACCAGTCAAAGCCACCGGCGGGCGACGATATCCTCTGTGCTTCAATGGCTGGGGAGGTGACGTGACAGCAGTCGGGACATGGGCCCCACCCCAAATGCACGGGCTTCTTCCCCACTCCTCCCACCAACAGTTCCAACCAGTTAGCTTCCCTCTTCCTTTTCTACCCTGTGATTTATGATTTTATTTTTTGGGCCAACCCCTGTGATTTATGATTCTTGCATACATCTACATCCTTAGAGAAAACAACACACCCACACATAAGACTCCTAGGATTTTTTTTTTTTTAAGTCCGTTAATTCTTAATAGTTAGCCCTACATTCTGCAACCTCTTCATCAAGAAGATAGACACGTCTTAATTTATTACACTGTGAAAAATTCATCTATTCCGTTAAATTCAACGCTAGCTTGCATTTCCAGACCAGAGCAGCATGTTTCAAAACTAATTAATAGTAGACCCAAGTTTGAACGTGCATAAAAGACTGTAAACTCTGTATTCTCATGCTACACACATTGGGCCAACGCTGATCTATAAGCCCAAAACAAAGGTCATGTTCGAAAGCTCACGATGGTCCATTAGATCTCGGTAACAGTAGGGCCAGCTAGCACTTGACAACGAACACGAGGTCGTTTGACGGCATAAGACGGCCAGATCTCAACCATTTCCGCGTTTTTGCCACTCGGTTCTCAAATCCGTGGGGGAAGGATCCTTGACTTGCTCAGGTTGGTGCTGTTCCCCGGAATCACCACTCCCATCCACCGGTCTCTGGGTTCTCCCATTGCCGTGAAAATGGTTAAAATACCTTTCTCCGTTCTCCTCTTCCTCTTCCTATTCTCCATTATTTCTCCATCCACCGCCGAGATCAAGTCCCTCACCATAAATTCCGACACTCGACCCATGATATTGTTTGAAAAATTCGGCTTCACCCATAAGGGTCACGTTTCCATCGCCGTCTCCTCGGTCTCCGTCGCCGCTCTCTCCTCCGCGGCTCAACCGGAGTCTTCTAACCTCGGCTTCTTCCTTCTCAACGAAGAGAGCCTCGTTCAAGTTCTCATCGAGATCCAACAGAACCCCTCCTTCTGCGTTCTCGATTCCCGCTACATCTCCCGTCTCTTCACCTTCCGTGACCTTTCTCCCCCTCCTCTTGCATCCTTCAATCGATCTTACCCCGTCACAACTCCCAATGAATACAGCCTTTTCTTTGCCAATTGCGCTCCCGAAACCGCTGTCTCCATGGTCGTTCGCACTGAGGTCTATAATCTTGACTCCGACGGCTCTAAGGACTATCTCTCTGCCGGACAAACCCAGCTCCCGGCTCTCTACTTTGTCTTCTCCCTCGCCTACTTTGCTTTCTTGGGTTTCTGGGCCTACGTTTGTTACACAAACAAGCGATCCGTTCATCGCATCCACCTGTTGATGGCCGGTTTGCTTGTCGTGAAGGCTTTGAATCTGATTTTCGCCGCCGAGGATAAGCATTACGTCAAGATCACCGGAACACCTCATGGGTGGGATGTCTTGTTTTACATATTCCAGTTCATTCGGGTGGTATTGCTCTTCACGGTTATCATATTGATCGGGACGGGGTGGTCGTTTCTCAAACCTTTCCTGCAAGAGAGGGAGAAAAAAGTGCTGATGATTGTGATCCCGCTTCAGGTATTGGCTAATGTGGCTTCTGTTGTGATCGGTGAGACTGGGCCCTTCATCAAGGATTGGGTTACATGGAATCAGGTCTTCTTGCTCGTAGATATCATATGTTGCTGTGCTATCATTTTCCCCATTGTATGGTCTATAAGATCTCTGCGGGAAACGTCCAAGACCGATGGCAAGGCCGCAAGGAACTTAGCTAAGTTGACACTTTTCAGGCAGTTTTATATTGTTGTCATTGGGTATTTATATTTCACACGCATAGTAGTGTTTGCGCTGAGAACTATTGCTGCATACAAGTACCAGTGGGTTAGTCAGGCTGCCGAGGAGATTGCGAGTCTTGCGTTTTACATGGTGATGTTCTACATGTTTAGACCGGTGGAGAAGAATGAGTACTTCGTCCTTGACGAGGAGGAAGAAGAGGCTGCAGAGATGGCTCTTAAAGATGAAGAATTCGAGCTTTGAAATGGTGGTGAAGGAATTTATTTGGCCCTCGGTGTTGACCTGGCTTCAACAAATGCAACTTCTATTAGGTCATCCAATGACATGAATTCGCTGTTTTATTTGAGGCTCAGGTCCGCTACTAGCGCAAGGCTGTCACTCTATCCTTTTTTTCCTTTACCCTCTCTTGTTTTCTCCCTTTACTGTGAGAAAAATGCCGATACTGGAATGCTGCCTGTATGTTCCACTAATGATTTTTTTTTTGGTCATAATGTTGATATTGTATTCCGTATAATGAAAAAACCTGTCATGTTCTTGCAACGAATACTGCTTTTTGGTTACATCTCGTTCAAGGAATTGTTGTGCGCTTAATTATGATAGAGTAATGCTGGTACTGATCATTATTCTTTTGGATTTGCCTTATTAGTACTCAGACTTTTGCGTTTCTTGGGCCCATAGTTCAACATTCTTTGCTTGATTGTATCGTTGGTGCATTCACTTGCATTTATTACTTTCTTGACTGAGTTCACTCTTAAAAATACTTGGGGAAAGGATCTAGACTGAGGCTATGTTTGGGGAGTTTATATAGAAATGGAATAAAAAGGCAAGAATGGAATGGTGTCATTTGTCACTCCATTCTTTGGGAGTTTAATGAGGGAAGAGGAATCACCAAAAATACTGTTCCAATGTTTCTTTATAAGCAGGATGTGATTTAACTAATTTTTTGGCCCAAGAGGAGGTAGTTGTATTTCTGCCACTTATAATACATTCCATTTCCTATCAAACCCTCCAATTTGGAGGCACAAGAACATTAGGATCTTGGATGTTGATGATTCTTGAAGTCTGTCCTTTGTCATTCCATTCTGGAAAAAACCTCCCAACCAATGGTTTAGCTGATATTAGTCATCTTCCTTTCCTTACCATTCTATCTCTTAGCATCCATCCAAACACACCCATAGACCTAACGAGAGGAAAGCCCTGACCATAATATTCTTGTAGTAAATAAAAAGTAGTGGAACTGATGAAGACTTGGAATCATAGCTTCTGATATTATAGAGCTAAAATGCAGAGTTAGAATTTTCTGTTCCCTATGGTGGGGATTAAGTTTTTAAGTTGTGCTCAAAGAAAACAGATGAGAAATTTATTCTTTGCAGAATGAAGGGCGAGTTGGTTGAGAAATTCATTCCCCAGGGTGCCTTCTTCCCTTTCAAGATCAGGCACGGTTTGGAGGATGGGAGTCTCCATATTCAGTCTCTTCGCAGAATCGTTAACTATCACTTTTTTTATTGTTGGCACCTGCTAGAAAGAAAATGGGGACAGAACATAACGGCTTTTAGGGCCGAAATCTAAAATGATGTTTTTGCAAGATGTTCATGGTTGATGTGAAATTTAAGTGACTCGATGGTTCACATTTAGAGAAATTTACTCGCTGAAGGTGTTAGGGAAGTTATGAGGATTCCAGTCTCTCTCTTGAACGTTCTTCTATGTGATAGTTAACCATTTAAATCTAACCACTTAACACATTAACTATTTGTGTTTTTCTATTTGTTATTGTTTATGCTTTGTCATTATCCTGAAAGATTTGCTGGTAATACTGATTATTTTGCAACCAAAACAATTGGAATAAGTTAGCAGGCATGCATTACACTTTTGGCTTTGAGTGATGTGAGTGACGTTGTTACTCATTTGCTAAAGGTTGAAGCCTCAAGCCCGTGCAAGCGTGTCATGACAGTACATTGAATATTAATTTCGTGAACATACATATGCTTGTGGTGTTCAAAGTAAGAATTTCTTGTGGCTCATATGTGTAATGTGTTGTATGAATATACAGTTTCATCGGAATAGTGGGTCTTCCAGCTGGACTGCTTTGATGCAAAAGATGCCAGATTCCCAACTGTATTTCGCCTTTTATTCCTTTATTGTAGGCACTTCTAGGCATAGAGTTATAATATATGTATTAAAGGTGTTTTGGGTCTCTAGATCTGAGCCTTCCGCTGAAGTTTTTCTTTGTCAAGCCGTCAGTTAGTCTATTCCGTCTGATACTGAGTAGACTGAGCGGTCAAATACTCTAGCTTGGTAATCTGTCTACCGTTTACTAGTTTTTCAGCATTACATGGATCTGCACAGAAAGAGCCGCTGTACTAGATTTTCTGTATGCTGACACAAACTGGGCTTGGGTTTGTGTTTACTACTTGATGACTGTCATCACAATCATGTGTATGGCCATCAGAAGGAGATGAGTCATCGTTGCATTCAGATTGTGAAGTTTTCATCAACTGCTAGGGATATCGTGCTGAGCTTTGAGTAAAAATGAGTCAACCAGCGGTTCCCATCAGCCCCTTCACATGGACTTGATTGACCTGTTCAAAGTAAGCACCCTTGAATCCGCGAGTTTCATCACTTCCCATCCCTCTTCAACGATTCCATTGGACCCAATTCCTTTCTCATCAATCCACCTCCTTTACAATATTACACGTTGAAATTTCCTTCTACACCACTCACGCACCAAATTTCTGGTTTCTCAATTGATACGATAAATAGCTGTACACAAATTTGTTTTGTTTTTACTCATATTAAATGAAAACGTGAAAGCTCATTTAATTACATTTTAGTCAAACCGAATCGCTTAAAAGAACCCGAATGTGTATTTAAAATATCAATAATGTATATAAATTTTTGTGGATTTCCCCCCCTAATCATCAATATAATCATGCATATTGGCTACATGCACATGGCACGTGAAATTACACTGGCTTGTTCAAATATAATGACGATATGAACAAGAATGTTTTTCCCCTCTATATATAAGTATCCTAATCGAGGTACTGTTAGACATTAAGTGTTAAATGTTAGTTTGTCTGCATTATAAGAAATTTTTTTTTACTAGACATAGTGTGAACAACATTTTTTTTTTGGGTATAAATGTGAACAGGAAATTTGAATGTTCATAAAAACCCTCTGTTGACGGAGTCGGGGTTTTTTTTGGGGGGGGGAGTATCCTATTCATAAAAATGATGATCTATGGGCCAGAATGAAGAGGGTGTTGTTGGTAAGCCCAAATATCAAAAAATAAGCCCAACTAGTTATTGAGCCAGCATGTTCATCTTCTCTTCTCTTTCTCTTCTGTTTTTGGTGCCAACGAGCCCGCATGACGAGACGACATCGTTTGCGCGTAAGCCAACTAGATCTTACCAGCCACCAAAATCCATCGCTTTAATTGCGAGGGAAGGAAATTTGCTCGGGTTGGTGCTGTTCCCGGCCTTCGTCTTCCCGGAATCGCCACTTCCATCCAAAGTTTTCTGGTTTCTCCTCCGCCGTGAAAATGGCCAAAACACCCTACTTCATCCTTATTCTCCTCCTCTCATTCTCTATTTTATCCCCATCCACCGCCGAGATCAAGTCCCTCACCATAAATTCCGACACTCGACCTATGATTCTGTTTGAAAAATTCGGCTTCACCCATAAGGGTCACGTTTCCATCGCCGTCTCCTCGGTCTCCGTCGCCGCTCTCTCCTCCGCGGCTCAACCGGAGTCTTCTAACCTCGGCTTCTTCCTTCTCAACGAAGAGAGCCTCGTCCAAGTTCTCATCGAGATCCAACAGAACCCCTCCTTCTGCGTCCTCGATTCCCAGTACATCTCCCGTCTCTTCACCTTCCGTGACCTTTCTCCCCCTCCTCTTGCGTCCTTCAATCGATCTTATCCCGTTACTACTCCCAATGAATACAGCCTTTTCTTTGCCAATTGCGCTCCCGAAACCGCTGTCTCCATGGTCGTGCGCACTGAGGTCTATAATCTTGACTCGGACGGCTCTAAGGACTATCTGTCTGCCGGACAAACCCAGCTCCCGGCTCTCTACTTTGTCTTCTCCCTCGCGTACTTTGCTTTCTTGGGATTCTGGGCCTACGTTTGTTACACAAACAAGCGATCCGTTCATCGCATCCACCTGTTGATGGCCGGTTTGCTTGTCGTGAAGGCTTTGAATCTGATTTTCGCCGCCGAGGATAAGCATTACGTCAAGGTCACCGGAACACCTCATGGGTGGGATGTCTTGTTTTACATATTCCAGTTCATTCGGGTGGTATTGCTCTTCACGGTTATCATATTGATCGGGACGGGGTGGTCGTTTCTCAAACCTTTCCTGCAAGAGAGGGAGAAAAAAGTGCTGATGATTGTGATCCCGCTTCAGGTATTGGCTAATGTGGCTTCTGTTGTGATCGGTGAGACTGGGCCCTTCATCAAGGATTGGGTTACATGGAATCAGGTCTTCTTGCTCGTAGATATCATATGTTGCTGTGCTATCATTTTCCCCATTGTATGGTCTATAAGATCTCTGCGGGAAACGTCCAAGACCGATGGCAAGGCCGCAAGGAACTTGGCTAAGTTGACACTTTTCAGGCAGTTTTATATTGTTGTCATTGGGTATTTATATTTCACACGCGTAGTAGTGTTTGCGCTGAGAACTATTGCTGCATACAAGTACCAGTGGGTTAGTCAGGCTGCCGAGGAGATTGCGAGTCTTGCGTTTTACATGGTGATGTTCTACATGTTTAGACCGGTGGAGAAGAATGAGTACTTCGTCCTTGACGAGGAGGAAGAAGAGGCTGCAGAGATGGCTCTTAAAGATGAAGAATTTGAGCTTTGAGCTGTGTGGTGAAAGAATTAAGCTGGCCCTCCTTGTAGACCTGGCTCTAACAAATGCAATTTCTATCAGGTTGCCCGCTGTCATGGATTCACTGACATATTTGTGGTGCAGGTCCGCTGCTGCAATGCTGTTTATCCGTTTTTCTTTTTCCCTCTAACCCTTGACTATGAAAAAAATACCGATACTGGAATACTGCCTATATGTTTAGCTAATGGGAAGTTTTGTCACAATGTATTGTATTTCTGCATATGAAACCCATCGAACACTCATGTTGAGTTCTATGTCATTCAAGAAATTGTTGTGAGCTTACTAATGACTGAGTAATGCTCTACTTATGATTAGTCTGTGGATTTTTGATATTATTATTACTTCTACTCAAGTGTTTCTGGTGCCGTGGGGCCAACATTCTATAATTGATGGTATCACTAGCGCACGCACTGTACATTGCTTCCTCGTCTTCCTTACACAATCAAAATGCCCAAGGCCCACATATTATACATCATTATTATTTTCCTTTGCATTCTGTTTTGAGTATGCTCTTTTACATTTACATCATGCCTATATCAATATAATGTTGTAGTGCTTCTCTCTGTGCATTATTCCTCTCAGGTTCCCTCTTGTATTCACACGTCAAAGATTACGTTTCTCTTAATCTGAACCTTCCTGCCTATTAATTTTCATCTTTCATTGACAGCATGCTATGCTATCACTGAAGGTTTCAAACCAAAAAACCTTTTCATTGTATTCCTGTTTTATTTATTTCACATGGAAGCTCCCAGCAATCAAGCGCAGCAGAGGTTGGGCTTATTGAGGGATGGCCTAGAGGGAACGTAGATTCACCTCCTTCATGCTTTGTTCCGGGTCTTTATCAGGACAGAATTTCGCTATAACTACACTGGTTTGTCAACTATGCTGCCAAGATACAAATCTGAAGTACTGTATTCTATTGAAAAGTGTGCTACAGATGTGACCAGATCCAATGACAAAGAAGCAATAATTCAGCTGCTAACGCAGAGTTAGCTCAGCCAACCAGGATTCTGATCCTCTAGTGAACTCTCTGGGATTGAAATTATAAACGCGCCAAACCAAGTGAGTGAGTGCACCCTTCAAAATACTGAGGCATGGGATTTAAACCTAGCTAGGCTATATTTCGGATTTTATGAGGGAATGAAATGGAATGGCAGATAATGGAGCGGAATGTAAAGACTAGGAGTGGATTGTCAAGTCATGTATCTTTTCATTAGTTAGGAGTCTTTCATATTTTTAGCCGAAGAGGATATGGTTGTATTCATACCGCCTTTCCATCATATTCCCTCCTAGGCCCTGAATTTCAAGGGTTGAAAAAATGGATTTTTAATATGGATGGCAAGGCAATAAAGGGCCTTGGAGTCCCATGTTCGCCATTTAATCACGCATTTGTAGTTAGAATTTCAGTTCAGAAAATGGGATTCTAAGTTCTTAATTTGTTGTCAGATGAGAAAGATTAGAAATTTATTGTCTGCGTAATGGAGGAAGATCTGATTGACAATTCATTCTCCATTGAGTTTCCTTCCCTGTTTCAAGCCCACTACCATGCTTGAGAGGGTTAAATCTGCTTCTTCCGTCTCTGGCAACCTCTCAGTTCACTCAACCTCTTGCACTTGTTATATTTCTAGCAGCCATTGACAAGAAATAAAAAGGGAATATGATGAAACGACCTTTTGGGTTGGATCTAAATGGTGGTCTTGCAAAATGTTCAGTTTAAATATCACATTTACTTGGCTTTAATATTCAAATTGAGATAAGATTACACAGTAAATTTATGAGGGAAACTGTGAGGATTCTGATTACTTCTTTACAGGCTGCCGTGTGTTTAGTTAAAACATCTAACATACGTAACATATTAACTATGTCGCTCTATTTGTTAGCTACATGCTTTGTCATTGGTCTGAAAGACATGCTAACAACGCTGATTATTTTGGAATTCAAGATATAATTGTTGCATACTTGAGGACATGTGATCTTAGTAAGAGGGATGGTTTCTGAATTATTCCGTCTTGAAACGAGCCGCTTGTTGGTCGCGGATTGTTCGCAAAACTATGTTCGGCATGGCTATTTTGTGTTATGCATGCTGATTCAACCTTTTAACCTAACCTCGTGAAGTGTCTTTTGGATAAATAATTAAAAGGGTATTTTAGATAAATCAAGATAGATTTATTACAAATAAATAATTTAATTAATTTTTATAATCTCAGTAAATTAGTTATTTAGTTTTTATGTATGTATGGATGGTATCTTTTGGGTGAGTAGAAATTGAATACTAAATTGTTGCAAAGGCTAAATAGTCGGAAAAAGAAAGCATCAAAGGCTAGAACAAAAAACGCAAACAAAAGTCTCTTTGGGGTCATCGAGGGGACCGAGGCTAACATAGAATTAGCATAATTAATTCTTGCAAGAGAGGGGGATTGATTTGTGTATAGTATTAAGTTTATTTTAGGGTGTGTTTGGTATGAGGGATTTGGGAGGGAGGGGAGGGAAGGGGAGGGATTTTAATCATTTTCCCTTGTTTGGCAACACACAAATTTTAGGAGGGGAGGGAAAATTTTTTAAAATTTCCCCTCCCCTCCCCTCCTCAACCTCCCCTCCAAAATTGGGAGGATTTGGAGGGAAAAGGCAATATTTTGTCATATTATGACTATTATGCTTATATTTTGTCATGTTGTAACCATTATGTCTATATTTTGTCATGTTGTGACAATTATGCCCATGCCTTAAATAAAATAAGAGCAAAATTGTTCATATTAAAATATTTTTCCCTCCCCTCCCCCTCTTTTTTTATAAATCTAAACAAGATAATATTAAAATCTTTCCACTCCCCTCCCCTCTCCTTCCCTCCATTAAAATCCCTCCCCTCCCCTTCCTCTCATTGAGCCAAACATACCCTTAAGGTTTTGTTGCCGTTAATGTGTTCGTATCCATATTTCATATAATTGTTTCAGTGCCGATTCTGTTGGCGTAAGATATCCAACATCGTCGATGGATGTGACAAAACATCAGTCTTGGAACGGATGTCGTGTGGAGTAGTGGATTTAGAACATACTTGAAGTTTGAACTCTGAACTATTTTAATACGGAAATGACTTATGATAGGGTTTTTCCTGTGAGAAAATTATTTTTTTAGTTCTCAACTTTTAACTCAATTATCACTTGGTCTCTCGATTATGACATGATATGACTTAAGCCTTTAGCTTTTAATTCGGTTGAAACTTGGTCTCTAATTTTTTTTTGTTTAAGGAATTAATTCATATCAGAATAATTATGACTCAATACAACTTAATTCCTCAACTTTCTTATTTATTGTGGCCCCTAGAATAAACCATCCCCACCACCGTCATCTCAAAATAAGTAAATAAATCATATTCCGTCTTCCTTCTCTGATCTTAAATTTTATTGATTGGCCTCCTCTTTGATTTTGGTATCTGCATGCATTACCGATCGTTGATATTTTAGTCGTGAGCAATCCATGCAGATGAACCTGAAAAGATAGATATGTACAGGGGAAATTTTCCCTTTGATCCCTTTCAAAACAGGCCAGCGTTATCAATTGTAAGCGAAAATGGCATGGAACGTCTCATGGTTAACTGTCATAAACTCTTCAAGGAACAAGAGTTAAGTGTCAAAGGATCAGCATTAATTCTGGTTAGAAGATTTTAAAAGATGTATTATTATGACAGAGTTTACAATTCAATGAGGGTGATTTTGAAAAGCTGATGTCAGGAAGCAGCCTGCATATGCTATATTGTGCCTTTAATCTCTTACGTTGATGCAACCAAGACATCAATGTTTTAGACTTATTTCATTTTTAATGGATTACTTAGCACTCAAGTGTCTGGTGACACGGTAAATCACAATGCAATTCATGGAATTGAACTAGAATCATGTCAAAATGGTTTTTAAAAATAAATAAATAAATTGTTTGCCATGATGCAATACACTTGTTACGAACATGATGACAAAAAAGGGCACTGAAGGTATATGCGTATGCTGAGGTGTCCTTAATAAGAGTGATTAAGGAATGTGACCCCATTGCCAATATATTGCCAAGTGTGAGTTGGTGGAAAGCCATTCTTGATGAGTGCTCATCATTCTGTTGCTTCATTCTGCTTCTTGAGATATGAACATTACATATACATATACATACACACACATATATAGAGAGAGAGGTTGATTGCAGGGAAGCTTAAGCAAGAAGGGTTCATCAGAGCTGCCTCTCTTTCCTGCCTAAAGTAGAATGCAAGTTTCAGCAAAGGCCAATTAATGGGTTTTGGTGGATGTTATCATTCTCATTTCCTCTTTATTCATTGTTCATGCCCTTTTTCTTTATTTATGTGTGAAAAAGAAATAAAATATATGATTCTGTATTTAATCCTGTGATGATATTAGTATATTAGAGCCGCTCCCTCACAGTATGCATCATGATTTTACCAACCCATCTCTTTAAATTTTTTGGTAAAAACTAAAAAGTCCTATCATCATCCTCAACTACCAACATTCTTTTTAACAGCGTCGCAGAGTAATATTTGATTTCCTTAACCGAATGGATTTTCAGGTGTTTATCGTTTAGTACTGAGCTAGGGGCCAGTACAAAATAAAATATTACCACAGCCCATGGTTTGCCAAATATATATCCTCAGAATTAATTGACAAGTGCTAATTAAATTAACTTGAGATACTTCAGCCTTATTATTACAAATAAAATAATTAAAAAAAAACGAGTGAATGTTAGGAGAAATATAATCTCATGCACATATTTGCGATTTAAACTTGTTTCAGGGGCCATTATACTACTCCTCCGGTCCTTAATATAAAACTCATTTAACTAATTTGATTAGATTAAGGAAGTTAGGTAAGTTAGTTAATTATAAGAAAAGTGACACATTTTTCCTAAAATACCATAATCATCTTTCTTAATACCCTCTCTCCCTCTTCTACTTGATTATGGTTGAGGGAGTATCCATAGGGGTAATTTAGAGAAAAATGATAAATATGAGAAATGAGTCTTATATTTAGGACCAAAACCAACTCAAATATTGGGTCCTATATTAAGGACTGGAGGAGTATTTCTTACACATGAATAGTACGGTGTATGGTAACTTCCTAATTCCTATATTGATATTGATTACAGTCCCTTTTTTTTAATTTAAAATGCAAATATGTGTGTGACTGTGTCATTTGTAAAGTTATTTTATTGTGTTTGATTGTAGGTTATTAGAAATCATGACCATAATATCAAGGGAATTAGTGGGAAAGTTTTACATGAACATACTATTATGATTATCTGAATTTATCAATAACTTGTTGTGATACCAATCATCTTTCCATTCCCATCCACTTTTCTACAGTTGGCAGTCAATATTTCTTTCCGATTTACTGTTCATAATTCTCCAAAAGCAGAACTAATAGAATCCGAGGGCACTTGGTCATTTTTCCCATTCACTACAAACAACCAAACTTGTTGCTAATTTCAAAACCATATGATTACCCTCCATTGAAAATGATCTCAGTAGAAAAACGCAGAGTCTAAAACAATTAATTCCATTCGCCAAGGCTTCTTACACACCCCAACCATTGTCCAAAACCAACCTTCTGACACTTTTACAAGCCTCACAGTTCGTCTGCTTTTACCTACAATTTTTCAACTTTAAAATATTATTATTATTGGTTTCCAGTTCCATATCCCCTTCAGATGGAGGGCATTGAATGGAGGTATTTAAGATTTAAAATAATGTGACATTGTAGAAATAAATAATTAGGGCCAGTGAAAATAACAACCAACTCGTCTCATCAAAGAAAGCATTTCGTAGGTTAATTAAAAAAGAAACAGTGGAGACGAACACTTGGCTATCGGATGAATCTATAAGCTCCGGCGTCTACTAATGAATCACCCACAAATATTCGTTTCATTTTATAACCGTTCGCACAATTGACACGCATAAGAAATACTTTAATTATGTACTGTGAAGTTTCTTTCAACCTGGGAAAAGCCAAAACCTAGGAAAGAGGATCAAAAGAGGCCAGGACTCGATCGGTTCATGACGAGGACGACGACAGATTTTCTGGTGCTTGCTTCCATGGCTGACGCGCCATGCTTTGAAAACTGGAATCCCAGAGACAGTTGAATTTATATGCCAACGATTCTTGATTGCGAAATGAATGGGAAGAAAGAAGAAGACAGGCCATATTTGCTTGATACAAAACGTCAAAATTTAATAAATATACATTGGGGAAGGAAGAGGCTCGTGCTTGTCTTTAACATTCCTACTGTGCATTTTCTTACATCCACACATTCATAAACAAATATATAATATAATTATACTCTCTCGATTGATCATAAATAGAAGAAAACAAACAAGCAAAATTACGAGTTGCAACCTTAAATTAAGCAAAGTCAATCCTTTTCATCGACGACATCTACGCTAGCAGCACAAGACAAGAACCTGTGGAAAATCCGAAACAGAGCAGAGCATGAGATTTCCTTCACTTTCCTCCAAACCAAACACTTCCTTTTCCTGGACGAAGCAGGCTTATTCTTCTTCCCCTGACCCACTTTCTCCTTCACCCTCCCGAAGCACTTCTGGGTTTTCTCCGGCATGCTCTCTTTCCGGGAAAATTTGTAGCTTCTCAGATACATCTGCCTGCAGGAGATACTATCCACCACCCTGGGGTGTCCATACACCTGCGATCCTCTCCGTCGGTTGTGGCTCACAGACCTCACGAACTCGGCGTCCGATTCCGGCCACTTGTAGAGGTTCACATACGTGGCTCTCACCGGAACACGTGGGTCTCGTGCGTCGTTGACGCAGTTAGAGATGCAAACAGAGGTCATCCTCTCTGTTTCCGTGCTCTGTTTTTGAGGCCGGTGCTTCCTGTGGAAGAAGGAGGGATTGAGGGGTATATAAACTGGGGAAGGGAGAAAGGAAAAAGAAAAGCCAAAAGGCTTAGATTGGAAGAAAAGGTTTATGGGGGCAATTGAATCCCGTAGAGTTGTAGTGTAGTGAATGATTCTAATGTGAGTTATAATGCGTGATGATTAGTAATGACCATGTTTTTAGCTTTGCCAGGGCGTGTGTGAGAGTCTGTGCTGCGAGCGAGGAAAGTGATACAGACAGAAAACGCCAGATTTATCTGTGGACACTATTTAAAATTGTGATTTTTGATTATTGTGGTGGTGAGATTAGGCTTTTGGCAGCTGATAATTTAATTACATTAACTATAATGATTAATGATGGTTCTTGTATTGAAAGGAAATATGGGATTTTGCCGAAACAGAGGATAAATTAGTGGAACATCTTTTCTTATTTTTCTGTGTTGTCATGATGTGACTACTTGATTGTTTCACAAATATTTTTTTTATATTTTAAAAACAACCTTTTCTGTACGCATGGGATGGTGAGTTCGCGAGGAGTTTGACTCGGTAGGCCATGAACACATAAGCCAGGCGGAAAGATGATAGTATTTCTTAATATATGTTTCCTCAAAAAAAAAATATTGTTAATGTATATATATTACTACCTCCGATCGATTCCGTTTAACTTTTATTTTGATCATAAATATAAGATTTCAATTTACTTTGTCTCCCACATTTACTCAACTTTTTTCAAAATAGTCTTTCTAATAATTATAATTCTAGTCAATACATTTAATTAGTAAAGTATTTTAGACAAAACAATACTTATTTAAGACAAATAACTAATTCAACTTGTTTTCTTAATCTCCTTAAATTAGTCAACTGGCTCTTATAATTAGGATCGGAAGCAGTATATGATATGATTAAAATATTAATTTTAAATGGTTCTATTTGGATGACAACGTACAAAGACATTAAAAATCACTATTACAAAAATAAGGTTTAGTGACGCATATTTGATCATAAGCCTCCTTCACTTGAATAGAAGAAGAAATGAAATAAAAAACTATTATTGTCAACTTTTTTTGGGCCAAAAATCATTATTGTCACTTGGTCCTTACCAAAATGGACATTTAAGAAAGATACTATCATTAACGTCGCTAGATTTGCTATGTTTTTGCATTTAAAATAATAAATGCTTATGAAAAATACTACTCCCTCCGTTTCTTATTATAAGAGACAAATAACCGAAGTACGTTGATCAAAAAAACAATTAAAATTAGTTAAGAACAATTAATGTATAAAAAGTATAATTTTTTTCCAAAAATGCCCTCATTAATAAGGAGAGAAAACATGAGAGAGAACAATTAAATTATTAAAAGAAAAAGAAGTGGGAGGGAGAGAGAGTGTGAGTTGGAAATAATAAATATGGGTAAAATAGTAAATCAACACAAAAAAGTAGAGACAACTTGTAAGTGTCTCTTATATATAGGAACATGTCATAAGCATCAAATGTCTCTTATAATAAGGAACGGAGGGAGTAGTAATTTCAAAGGATCAAATGGTTTAAAAGAAATTGTTTTAGCTCATGGCTCCCCGCCCGCGATGACGTGTCCGATCAAGTTTCGTCCCGTCCACCAACAGTGGATGTCGTTATAACGTGTCAAGCGACCAAGATCTGTGTACATTATACAAACGTTTTCGGCATGAAAATTATACAAGCGTTTTCCATTTAAAGAAACTACATTATTGTTGCTTCTTTTTTCCAAAAAAAACAGAGAACAAATTTATTAAAAAGGAAAATTGACATAAATTTCTCCTTGAAAATTTAATTGCCAAATGGGATCTAAAGACTCTGTACAAATTAACTTTGTTTATGTGCAATTTATCTTTCTTTATATGTAATAATCTTTTTTTGTGTGATGTGTAATTTAATTTCTCGATATACAAATAAAATTTTTTATGTGCGATTTATCTTTTTTTACGTGCAAACTAATACCTTGTATCTAAATAATATTTTGTGGAAAATATCTTCTCTTTGTGCAACTTACCTTTTTTGTGTGTAATTAATATTTCCCTGTGCAATCAATTCTTTTATGGACCATTTGCCAGTTAAATTTGTAATAAGAGGTTTATCTCTATTTTTTTTAAAGAAAGTTTAAGTAGAGAAAGGCCTAAATGAGCGCTTTTATAAAAATAAACAGTGTCTTATGATAATTTATTAAAATCATGTATTCAAGTTGATGAGAGATGCTTGGGCAAAAAATAATTACATGCAGGTCAAACCATGATATGTATATATATATAATTTATTTCAAAAAAGAATTATATTTTCGAAGCAAAACTTCAACAAAATTACGGAGACAGCATTGTTAGGGTGTCTGAACCACATAAAAAGTTAGAATTGCCAGTTCATGGTTGTTGCAACTGAAAACGAAACCTTGATAACTAGCGAGTGTTAGTCCAGGTAAAAAAAATTTGAGCACTTTATGTATCATATTTCAAATTTGATTTTTGGAATGATATGTATAGAGAAAAATATTGTTAGAAAGGGTCGTCATCATGACGTCACAATATTTTGAAAAATTAGTCTTTACTGTTCAAGTGGAATGATATCCTGAGCAATAAAAAAAAAAAAAAGAAACCCTAATAACTGCTGACAATGAAAAAACAGGACCTTTGTTTTCTTTTAATTTTTATTCGTGTCTTGTAGTTTATATTCTTTTTTAACAGATCTCTGCAATGTCATTTGTTTTTAAACAGGCTCCTATACTTTTTTTGGAAAAATCCCAAAAAAAATATTTTTGAATTTCAAAATTTTAAACAAGTCTTGTTACTACACTTCAATAACAATTAACAACATTTGAAAAACAAATAACAATATATTTTTATAATCGTTCCAGATTTGAAATTTTGAAATTTTAGAAGTTTTCTTTTTTCTTTTTAAAGATTTTCCTACTTTTTTTCCGGGCCCTTATAATTTTACTTGTTCTTAATTAGGTCCCTACAATTTTTTTCTTTTTCTTTTATTTTTCCCCTTTATCAATCACTTGAAACTATAAAGATACGAACAGATGCAACTTATTATTCTTCTATCTAGTGAAACGAAACAGGAGGGGCATATCTTGGTCAGGTTTAGAACCTCTCCACTGTAATTTCTCTCCATTTTGCCGCCACTAAAAAAACAACGTCGTTGAGTTTTAAAATAAGCAAACGAGGAAAATTGTTTTTAGAAGAACGACATCATTTTTTCAGTGGAAGCAAAATGGAGGGAGCTGTTGTAATGGAGACATTCCGGCTCCATCCTGGTCGGAGTATGCCTTCTTCTTAGGGAAAATGACAAATAAAGACCCCCCAAATTATCAAGATTATGCAGAAATCACCTGAATAAGTAAAACTACCATGAATGACCCAACCTCATATTGTAAGTATAAAATCTTGACGAAATGTCTAAAATGTCCCCAAGTTAAGTTGTGATTTGATCTACTGAAGTTATTATTCGTTAAAGTAAACTTGTTATTTCTTATAGTCAACTTGTCATTTGGCATATCTTCAACTAAGTTGTGATCTAATCTACTGAAATTGTTATTCGTTAAAGTGAACTTGTCATTTCCTACAGTCAAGTTGTCATTTGACTAAGAAGCATTTTAGACATTTCAGCAAAATTTCATATTTACAATATGAAATTAGGTCCTCATTTGTGATTTTGATAATTTAAGAGTCTTTATTTGTGATTTTCCCTTCTTATTCGCTTGTAAAACGTGGCCGGGGGCGGGCTCCTTTTATCTTTGGCGGGCTATGTAATCCTGCCTTTCGTTCTCTTGGCGGTGGAGCCCAGCCAATGTCCATTTTGGGGCTTATGTATTGGATAATACTCCACATTAGGCCACGTTGAGAGCCCAACCCATCAGAATCTGCTCCTGTCATGTTCTAGCATTAAAAACACGGGGAAAAACCAAAACAGTGAAAAAAAGAAGAAGAAGAAGAACAAATACGAAGAAGAAATTCTTTCATTTTCTGTTAACAAAAGAGAAAAAAAGTTATGTTATGTATAAAATACTTATATTACATGCACAAGAAGATTATACATTTTAAACCGATACATAAAATAGATATACACCCAAAAACTTAGCATAGCCCCGAAGTTAATTAGCGATATAATTCCATCTAACTAATTCTCTTTAAATTTGACAACAACATTAACATATAATCCTCTATTCCTATTTAGGGAAAAGAAAGAGAAAAAAGTTTTTTGATCCTATTTGTAGGGTAAGGAAAGAAATTTTTTACATAAATGTATAATTTTACCCTCTATTTATTGTTGTGTTAATTTTATTTTCTTGGGATATAATATACTCGTCCCAGTCTTGAATATAAAACTTGTTTTGTAACTACACTATAAAATGAGTTTTATATTTAAAACTATAACAGTATATTAAATAAAAATAAAATTAAAAAGTTATTAAATTTTAAATAAAAATTAATAAAATTTAAGATTTTTTTTAATGTGAAATACGTTGAATAGGAGGAAAAGTATAATGTTTCTGGACTTTGATGGACACAAATATCATAAAAAGACGGGGAAATTGTCAACCTGGGAGGGGCTTAAATAAACCAAATGTCGTTGGCAAAAAAAACAAATAAATATATAAATAGAACACGAAATTGCACCCTTTTTCTCCTTTCGAGGTGCGTGAAGCTGACGCCCGTCTTGACATGATTCACAGATAAAACAAGAGTGGTGAACTGGTGATTGATAAAATGAAAATAATATTCTTGGTGTGGCGTGTCGTGTCCTGTATGTGGCCGCTTTTCCATTCATTGATTTATTTTTATGCCACCATGGTCCCCCGTACTCCCCAGGGATGCCGGCAAAAGCCAGATGAGAAAGCAGATCGATCTGGATCTTTGATCTGGTCCGATTGGATCTTAGATTTTCAAATAATTTCTGATAGAATAAAATGATGTTTAATATGAATAATGAAAATTCGATTTGAGCCATTTAAACGCCTGGCATGGTGTATAGTATCACGAGAGGGCGCACCGCACATGACCAGCTCCAGAGGCCTCCACAAGTGGGCTAGTGGTACCACAGAGCTGGTGGTGACAACTAGGCTAAAAAGGAACTTATTGCTCTGTAGTTTAGCATAAAACAAAAGGAGAACATTAATTATTGGAATCCAGAATAATTCATGTAAAATCTGTTTTTGAGAGAAATAGATGTTTTATCATGTGCGCCGGGAGAGACCAGCAACGCCATAGGCAAAAGCATATTCCCAAGTGGGGGCCATGAGATGAAACCGAAGAGATTTAGAAAACTGAAGAATGTGGGGAAGTTAGTTTTGGGATCAAATTAGGTTTCCTGACGCTTACGGAATTCGATCGCGTACGGCCCTTTGTGTGCATCGCACGCCCGCTCTTTCCCTCCCGCTCATTCTTTCCACGCTATCTGACGGTCAACCATGCTGTCTTAAATTTTAACCTGGCCACATTAATTTTTTTTCTCCTTAATCTGAGACAACGATCTTCCTATAATTAAATCATTGTTTTACTCCGCAGATTTCCTCTGTCTCCTCCTTTCATGTGCTGTTGGTGATATTTGCATTATTTAAGCGGCACGAGATGGTTCTCATTACGTCAATTGTTTGATTTTTTTTAAGCGTTCAGATTTTTGTATCTGTTTGGCCACCAAGACCGATATGTATTATTGTGGAGAATGAGGGCAAATTTTATCTTAAAAAAAACCTTTAGTTTTCGAACTATATAGTGTGAGCGTGAAGGAAAATTGAGAATTTTTTTTAGTAAGTCAACAGCATATGCTTCTCTAATCCTTAATATAAAACCTATTTAATTAATTTAATTAAATTAAAAAATTAGATAAATTAGTTAACTATAAGAAATATGATATGTTTTTATTAAAGCATCATAATCGTCTTCATTAATACTTTTCCTCATTCTCTTGTTTGATTCTGGTTTAGAGAGTATCAGTATGAGTAATTTAAAAATAATTAATAAGTATGATAACTAAGATTAGCTTAATAATTGGCAGGAGTATTCGTTTACTTCTCCGTTTGGGGAAGCATAATCAGGTGGTTGGATTTAATTGCCACAGGAGATCCAGCGGCCCAAAATGATTGACGAGGGAGGCCGCTGGCCTTGCTTGGCGACTGCGATGGAAAAGGACGTGTTGATTCATCTTTGACCACGGGACCCTCCTTGATGTGTTGAATTACTTAGTCCATCGGTTTGTCCGGCCCCTTCTCTTATTGGTGGAGTTTATGGCTCCGTTTCGATGGGAATTCCTAAAAGTCAAATCATAAATCATAATATTGGTGAAAATGATTTTTGCCAGAGCCACGACTTATTTGGTTTTCGGACTGTATATAGTCGTGGGCGTGAAAGAAAATTAAGAACTTTTTTTAGTAAGTCAAATAGCTCCTCGGCTCTCTGATATAAAATCTATTTAACTAATTTAATTAAATTAAAAAAATCTGATAAGTTAGTTAATTATAAAAAATATGATATATTTTTTATAAAATATCACAATTATTTTTTTAATATACTTCCTCTTTCTCTTACTTATAAATAAATTTTATAGTTAAAACTAATATCAACTTAATAATTAGGAGGAGTATTTGTTTACTTGTCCATTCGGGGAAGCATAATCAGCTGGTTGGATTTAATTGCCTGAGGAGATCTAGAGGCCCAAAATGATTGACTAGGCAGGCCCCTGGCCTTGCTTGGCAGTTGAGATGGAAAAGGACGTGTTGATTCATCTTTGACCGCGTGACCCTTTTTGATGTGTTGAATTACTGACTCCATTGGTTTGCCTGGCCCGACTTGGCCTCTTCTCTTATTGGTGGAGTTTATGGCTTCGTTTCAACGGGAATGCTTAAAAGTCAAACAAGCAAGGGTGAAAATGGTTTTTCGCCAGAGTTACGAGGCACGAATATTATGAAGATTCATCCGCACGCCAGCGCAACAAATTTCTAGTACTTGCCAACGGGCTAAGCAAGGTACGTACGAATACCCTCCTGACGACTCCTGCAGGACACAGCTTCCGTTAAGAAAACAAGAAACACTTTTTTTGTTTTTTGGGGAGGGGGGTTGTAATGCTAGTTCCCGTCTTCCAGCCTCCGCTTATGGTAGGTCATCCACCACTAACTTTGCAAGACTCAGGAGTATTTGAATAGGATTAAAATTATAATTTTAAAAATATTTTTACAGTATACAAAATAAATTTAAAAAATAAATTTATTTTAATTTGTGAAAAAATACTTTCTAAGAATGCTCTTCAAAGAAACCAAATACCCCTTAATTGTTGACTTGAAGTCAAGCTCCGCTATCTTCTTTTTCTGGGTTCCCTTTTTCACCTGCCACCCACCTACTCTCCCTGCCATGTGGCCACTCTCACTTACGGTTCAAACTCAACCTCATTTTCCTTCCCATACTTCGCCCTCCTCATATTTAAGAGGTATTTAGATATCTTAATAATCACTTTTTAAAAATATTTTTTTGTAAATCGAGACAAAATCTTTTACATTTTTATTTTCGTATACTGTAAAAGTACTTCTGAAACTATAGTTTTAAATTTATCCAAACATCCTCTTAAATGCCCTCGGCATAGAATTATGCATCGTTTTACCTTCAAAAATACGCCAGCCCTCCATGTTTAATTAAACTACAAACTAAATCAGAAGCCATAATTTATAAATTTCAAAAAATAAGCTAAGTACACCCTTCAAGTTAGTTATACTCGACGGCTGGCCCAAGCGAAGCAGTTCACCCGTCGCCTTTTCAAGTTTTTCCCCCCTTTATGTTACTATGATTTTTAACTTCTCAGGTTTACTTTATTTTAATTTTGATTCCTCAAGTCTCATATTATAGATTTTGATTTTATAATGAATAAAATGATTTGTGTTTTTATTAAATTATAAGAACTAAAAATTATATTAATTTTTTTCTCGTTTCAATTGTAGCTGTCCTGTATAATTATCTCCAGCTTCGGAGACTAATTCCCTTCGCGTGTTTTTTGACCTCGCTCGTCTTTTGAGGTTAACTTATTTCCATCCATGTGTTTTGACTTCACCATCCTTTCGTGTTCGTCACATCCCTATTGTCTCAAGCAAGTCCATTCATGTCATCTCGTGTTGTGATCATATCATGACAAGTTCATTCGTAAATGGTGCGGCTTCTTTTCATTTGAATCATATTTCGAATTGTTTAATAACCAGTCCTTATTTGTTCTGTTTGGGATGCTGATTCGGCGTGCTCCATAACAGTTACATATATACCTTTTATTCGTCTGATGTTGATTTGGTATGACATCAAGTTATTTGATGAAAATCATGGATGCTGTTTTGCCGTCAGATATGGCTTTATGTGAATGCTCAAACAACGACGGACGAGATATTGGGGCGTATTTTGCGCGATCTGAGTTCACGCACTTTATTTTTCATCCTATTTATAAGATATTTTAAACATTTTTTATATAAACTAAAATTTTTTTAAACAATATTAACTCTCTATTAAAATATAACAGTTTTTTTAACTTCATTCTTATTTAATACATACACATTTAAAAAAGTAACTATCTATATTATAATAAATAAGAAATAAAATAGTATATTTATATTAAAAATTTAATAAAATGATTTATAAATAAGTCTAAAATGATTTTTCCCTGTGCTTCATAAATAGGATTAAAGAAGTATTTTATGAAAAAATTGATTAGAAAATAGCGATAACAATATTATAGGGCAAGAAATATAATTAACAATAGTAAGATGGGAGGCCTTTTCTTGTCTCCGCTACTTGGCTGTTGTAGTTTCGAAGTCGTTTCCTCGATGGTTTATGATCTCAGTGAAAAGCCAGTGCCAGTATTAAAAGCAACTCAAAATATTGACCCCGTAATAGCAATATTAGCGACTTGCGAGGTGATGCTGGTCCCAAAAGTCGTGGCCGCGACGCATTCTGTTGCGTGGGCCCCACCGTCCCCGGGTATAACTTGATAATGGAATAGAATTATTTTGTATAGTTCGCTTTTTACTGTTTCTGGAAAATTCAGATCCATACGTTATTTTATACTGCTATTCCTGGATTAGTTCGAGGCCCGGAAGATTCCCAGGAACCCACAGTTGCCCGCCTTCCAAGTTATCGTGATCTCCGGATTCATGCCACGTCAGAACGAATTCTCAGCAATTAATATGAAGTCCGCTCGAGCGCCCACAGATTATTTTATTGACATTTTTGTTCCGTCGTTGTTTTCCATTGTTTAACTGGTATTTAGGTTTATTGTTGATTACGAAGAGAATGACATGTTTACATATAAGCAATTTCCCACCCTTTTAATTTGTTCGTTGGCAAAAAATGTATCATTGTTTTCCTGACTTGAACGGAGGAAAATGAAACTCCAAATTCAGGGGATTAATTTAATAACACCAAGACCTAAATATTTTATTAAAATTTGAGTTCTGAATATCGATTCATGTAACTATAAATATATAAATCTCAGTCAGATATTTAAATCTCACACATGATTCTTTATAGGGTAATTTGTAACTATCTCTCTATTTTTTCTCTAGTGCGTCATCTCTCTCTCTCTCGGATAAAATTTGATGCCATTGTTTTTGAATCTATCGACAGGGTCTGCATTGTTTTCTTAGCTTTCTTTTTCTTCCCCATGTTCAAATTTTCTCAGGTGCCTCTTTTTTAATATTAACCACGACTCAATTTATTTCATCACTAAACAAATGTCTAGGTAAAATCCAAGTCATAGTTTTAAAAATAATTTTAGAACATAAAATATATATAAAGGGTTTTGTCTCAACTTGTGTAAAAATATTTGTAAAAAGATTTTTTTATTTGGTCAAATACCTCTTAGTTAAGTAAAGACCGCTATAATCGTAAGTTGTTGAATTAAATTCGATGATTTAGTTTTGATAAACGTAAAAGATTTGATTTCAATTGTTTGCAATTAAAGTGAAAGTACGGTATAAAAAAATCTAACAGAGATAGATTGGGTTTTTTTTTTTAAAAAATTGAATTACTCCTCTGATTCCAAATATAAATCTCTTACAATATAAGGGTCTTATATTTAGAATCAGAAAAATATAAGATACTAAAATCATAAGGTTAAAATATTCATGATTTTATAAGTGGCGTGATTTTTTATATTGATATTGATGAAAAACTTTTAAAAAAATACACACAAAAGTATCTGTATTCTACAAATTTGGTATACACAGGATATTAGTACTGTGATTGAAGTCACACTTACTACTAAAAATTTTAATAAAAAATATTTTCCCAATTTTCCCATTAAAATTTCAGCCACCAGGCATCACAATCAACTATTCATCCGACCAGTACATCTTCACATAATCACGAGCCTCAGTATTTTGTAGTTTGTCTTCACGGAATAGTGTCATCATGTAGGCCTCTTTATGTTTGCTGGCTTGAGATTCGCCCTCGATCTTGTTTTTGCCTTAAGAGCATTTTCGTAAATTTGCGGGCTCTAATGTAAATCGAAAATTTGTTTTTATGGTAAATATACAATGCAGAATATCTGCAATTTGGATTTTGGAAGCAACGGACACCAGGAAAATTTTGACCGGAGTTATGAACGTCTCAGATCAAGCCACGCAGGCAAAGCGGCATTTTATTATGAAAACTAAAATGGCAAATTGTACAAGCGAAAACGACATGCAACCAATAGAAAAGAAGACGACAACAACTGTACCAATGAAATATTAAAACACCGGCGAGTCATACATAATAACTTTCCACGTCCCAATAGTCCCATACACGATTCAATGCTACCCTTCAG
The DNA here is from genome assembly GCF_004799145.2 of Neltuma alba. Lineage (NCBI taxonomy): Eukaryota > Viridiplantae > Streptophyta > Magnoliopsida > Fabales > Fabaceae > Neltuma > Neltuma alba. Next base: position 142,304 of record NW_021637247.1, read on the forward strand.
TGGCCATTTTTGAAGCCTTTTTAATCCCTCGCGAACCTTCCACGAAATTGCCGCTCCAAATTAACTAATTGCCTAACTGCTTCCATTTAAAGCTCATCTTTGCCTAAACCCTAATTAGAGAGACGGAGGGAGGGGGGAGGGAGAGAGAGAGAGAGAAAGCGCATACACCGTACAGTATCCCACAAACAGATTGCTTTCGTAGTGGGAAATACCATTATAGGCTGTGTTGGGCGAATCCCTGGTGCTTTTTCTTTCATGCTTTCAGTCCCTTGGCATTTAGTTTTCGCGATAAACTGGCGCCCTGGGAGAGCCATTGACGCCCGTAGAAAGTGGCTTCCAGAAATTGGTTTTTCAATTGTTTCGATTTGTCATTTGATTGAATCGAGACATCCGCTTATCTTGTGAGATCGTGTTACTGTGACGCATTTTATAACTAGGGTTTCGGGGTGCCGCAATTCGATCTCGATCTGCGCTTCTCTTTACTTTTGACTGATAATTTTTATTTTGTTTATGAATTAACTGCCAGACGCTTTCCCTAAGAGATTCGCCATTCTCTCTAAGTTTATTTTGGTCGAGTCCAAATGGGTAAAGGAGGCCAAAACTACGGCAAACGAGAGAATCTCAGTTCCAATTCTTCGGATGGGAACACCTTCAAGGCTTGGGCTAAAGATGTGCAGGAATGCGAGGATTTTTTTAGGGTGAAGGTTAAAGCGGGTTTAACTTCCGATGAGGTTGAGAATCGACGCCGGATCCATGGTTGGAATGAGCTGGAGAAGCACGAGGGCCAGTCGATCTGGAGCCTGGTCCTTGAGCAGTTCAACGACACATTGGTTCGAATTCTGCTTGCCGCTGCCATCATCTCCTTTGTGCTGGCTTGGTTAGATGGCGAGGAAGGCGGAGAGATGGAGATTACAGCGTTCGTAGAGCCCTTGGTGATATTTCTGATATTGATTGTGAATGCAATCGTGGGAGTATGGCAAGAGAGCAATGCCGAGAAGGCACTTGAAGCGTTGAAGGATATTCAGTCAGAGCACGCGACCGTGATTCGTGATGATAAGAAAGTTCCAAACATGCCGGCGAAGGATCTTGTGCCTGGTGATATCGTCGAGCTTAAGGTTGGGGATAAGGTGCCTGCTGATATGAGGGTCGTGGAATTGATTAGCTCTACTTTACGAGTGGAGCAGGGTTCATTGACTGGAGAGAGTGAAGCTGTGAATAAGAATAACAAGGCTGTTCCTGATGATTCTGATATCCAAGACAAGAAATGTATGGTTTTCGCAGGGACAACAGTTGTTAACGGGAATTGCATTTGTTTGGTTACTCAGACAGGCATGGAAACAGAGATTGGAAAGGTGCCACCGCCAGATTCATGCGGCATCGCAGAGTGAGGAGGATACCCCATTGAAGAAGAAACTCAATGAGTTTGGAGAGATGCTAACTATTATAATTGGAATAATATGTGCTTGTGTATGGCTCATCAATGTTAAGTACTTCCTTTCGTGGGAAATGGTGGATGGCTGGCCTAGAAACTTCAAGTTTTCTTTTGAGAAGTGTACATATTACTTTGAGATTGCTGTTGCATTGGCTGTTGCTGCGATTCCAGAAGGTCTGCCTGCAGTAATTACAACTTGCCTGGCTCTAGGTACTCGTAAGATGGCTCAGAAGAATGCTCTTGTTCGAAAACTGCCAAGTGTAGAGACCTTGGGTTGTACAACTGTGATCTGTTCAGATAAAACGGGTACATTGACGACAAACCAGATGGCAGCAGCTAGGCTTGTAGCTATGGGTCCTAATGTAGATATGCTGCGAGCCTTCAAGGTGGAAGGAACTACTTACAATCCATCTGATGGTAGAATAGAGGACTGGCCAAGAGGTAGAATGGATGCTAATCTTGAGATGATAGCAAAAATAGCTGCTGTCTGTAATGATGCTGAAGTCACACAGTCAGAGCATAAATTTGTCGCTCATGGAATGCCCACGGAAGCAGCCTTGAAGGTAAGACCTTTACCCTTTTCACGTTCTTTGCCCCATTCTCTTGTGAACCGACTCAATGAAGCCAGTAAACTTCTTTAGTTTTCAACGATATTTTTGTGCCTTCTCTTTGCAATCCAGGTTTTGGTGGAGAAGATGGGCCTTCCTGGAGAAGCCCGAGATGTAAAAGCAGCGAGTGCGAGTTCCGTACTACGTAAGTTGAAATGGGCTCATATGATTTGTATAAGAAAGAATTTTATGCCTCCTGGATATGTTTATCGCATTTAAAGAAGTTTCTTAAATTATTAGTTTACAATTTGAAGTGAGAAAACAAGAATAGGCATCTGAACTACTTTAAGGTTCTTTGAGGTAACTGATTTAGAAGGTTATGTATTGGAGAACAATTGGCTTGGCAGCATGGGAAACTTATTAGTTAATCTGTTCAATACCCAGTACACATAATTAACATGCTCCACTTCCAATTTTGCGAAGGTTGTTGTGGCTGGTGGATTAAACATGACCAACGGATTGCTACTCTTGAGTTTGACCGTGATAGGAAGTCAATGGGTGTTATTGTGAACTCCCCTCAGGGGAAAAAGTCACTGCTGGTGAAGGTACTCTCTCTCTCTCTCTCTCTCTCTCAATAGTCATTACACATGACTAACATGCTCTACCTTCAAATTTCCTCCCCCCGTTTTATGACTAACGCATAATCTAGTAAACATGTTCTCCTGCTCTTTTTTCTTTCCCCTGTTTTGCTTTCTTCAGCGCATCAAAATACATTTTTCAGTGACAATTGGCCCTAAAACTTAACAGGGTGCGGTGGAAAATTTGTTGGAAAGAAGCTCTAAAGTTCAGCTGCGTGATGGTTCTGTTGTGAAACTTGATGATAATGCCAAGAACCTTATCTTGCAAGCTCTTCATGAAATGTCAACTAGTACATTACGCTGTTTAGGTTTTGCATACAAGGATGATCTCCCTATGTTTGAAAACTACTCCGGTAATGATGATCATCCAGCTCACCAACTCTTACTTGACCCATCCAACTATCCATCTATTGAGAGTGAACTTATATTTGCTGGCTTGGTTGGATTGAGGGTGAGTTTTTGGGTCACCATTTTTCTAACTTTTGCTTTATCCACTTCAGTTGCGATGTATAATTGAATCTTCGATTGTGCGTAGGATCCCCCTAGAGAGGAAGTGTACCATGCAATTGAGGACTGCAGAGCTGCTGGAATTCGTATTATGGTAATTACTGGGGATAACAAGAACACTGCAGAAGCTATATGCCGTGAAATAGGTGTATTTGGACCCAATGAAGACGTTGGTTCGAAAAGTATAACTGGGAAAGATTTTATGGAGCTACCTGATAAAAAGTCCCATCTGAGACAAAGTGGTTGGCTTTTGTTTTCAAGGGCTGAACCAGGTCACAAACAGGAGATAGTGAAGCTGCTGAAGGAGGAAGGGGAGGTGGTTGCCATGACTGGAGATGGTGTGAATGACGCACCTGCCTTGAAGCTTGCTGATATTGGCATTGCAATGGGCATTGCCGGGACAGAGGTATGTAATTTTTCTTATGATAACATCATCCTGCAAGAATAATCAAGCATGATAGTAATGATGAATGCAAAGAGTTGGTAAACTTTTAACTCTTAAGTTCCATTTTCTCTTCCCGTTGAAATGATTTGAGGCTTATTCACTCTTCAGATGCAGGCTCTTTGACTGATGATTATATGGTTCGTTTGGAAACCCAAATTATTAATTGTTATTGTCTACCTGGCAACTTTTATCTTCAGGTTATCTGCTTATTTTTATTTATCTTTTAACACCACTGTACTTTCTCTTTTGAATCTAGGTGGCAAAGGAGGCCTCCGATATGGTGTTGGCGGATGATAATTTTAGTACAATAGTTGCTGCTGTTGGTGAAGGCAGATCTATCTATAATAACATGAAGGCTTTTATCAGGTGGATCAATCTGTTTTCTCTAAGTCTAAATACGTCAAAGTAGGATATGGTTACATTTCAAAATTGTTATCCTGTCATCCCCAATGGATGACCTGTGGCTTGTTTGCTTCTATGTTGTAAATCAATGACTTCTGGTCCACACAAAATTCTTACTAAAAGTGACCGATAATGTGCTACTTTTGTAGTTCCAATTAAAAGGATAACTGCATTTGACTTTAGCATCTTTCTTTATTTCCTTTTTTATATGCAAGTCTATCGAGAATTGGAATAAGATTGAACTAAGTTTATGGTGCCTGCAGTCACGTACTAAATGTGTGCATAACTTCATTGTTGTTCCATAAAGTATTGAGCAAATGAAATAGAAAGAGAAGGTTTAGGAAAGTGGACTGAAGTGCTAATCTATTTGTCTACAATTGTTTGAGCCGGGGTGGATGTGGTGTATGGGATCTGCTACTTTCCTGTTTCACAATTGATATCTTGTTGATTTGCTACTGCTAATGCTCAAAACCAATTTGCTGTAGAAGTCTTTTTGACAGTCCTACATTGCATGCACGTTTGTAATCTCTGATTTCGGAGTTCCCTAATCCTTGAGGGCATCTGGTGGCTTCCCAGATGTTTGTTTACGCATAAAATACATATTTAGTTTTGTTATTGTATGGTCGTACTTAAGAATTAACAATAAATCATAATCTTTTCCTGGCGATTCAAATATAATTTCACAGGTACATGATTTCTTCAAATATTGGCGAGGTTGTCTGTATATTTTTAACGGCTGCATTGGGAATTCCCGAAGGACTGATACCTGTTCAGCTGCTGTGGGTCAATCTTGTCACGGATGGACCCCCTGCTACGGCTTTGGGATTCAATCCACCAGATAAAGATATAATGAAGAAGCCTCCTCGTCGTAGTGATGATCCACTAATTAATGCATGGATTTTGTTCCGTTATCTGGTACTTTTCCCTGAACCTACCTTTTATTGTGCAACATGTTGATTATGTTTGATGCAATTATTTTCCTGCATTTATATGTTGATATTTTGTTATCTTGCACAGGTTATTGGGTTGTATGTTGGGTGTGCTACAGTTGGTATCTTCATTATATGGTACACGCATGGTTCTTTCCTAGGAATTGACCTTACCCAGGATAACCACACGCTTGTCACTTATTCACAACTTGCCAGCTGGGATCAGTGCTCCTCTTGGAAGAACTTTACTGCTTCTCCGTTCACCGCCGGTGATAGTGTCATTTCTTTCAGTGATTCCTGTGACTACTTCAAAACTGGAAAAGTGAAAGCCATGACGCTGTCCCTCTCTGTGCTGGTAGCCATCGAGATGTTCAATTCCCTTAATGCCCTCTCTGAGGATGGAAGCCTGTTGACAATGCCCCCTTGGAAAAATCCTTGGCTTCTCTTGGCAATGTCTGTGTCATTTGGTCTGCACTTCTTGATATTGTACGTGCCGTTCTTAGCACAAATATTTGGCATCGTGCCCCTCACCTTGAATGAGTGGCTTTTGGTCTTGGTCGTTGCATTCCCTGTCATCCTAATTGACGAGGTTCTGAAATTTGTGGCGAGGTGTACAAGCGGGTCTCAAACTTCTAAATCGAAGACGAAAACAGAGTAGACAACTGAATGTAGTTTTCAGAGAATTAGCTCAACCCTCCAGTGGTTTGGCTGCTGCTATTCTTCAAGCTGAATTGGTGGCCTCTACTCGATGCAGTTTTTAAATTAGTATTGCCCTAGGTCTCTCTGTAACACATTCATCCCATTTTATTATGAGTGATGGATGGCCTTTCTTTGGGTACACTTTCTTTTTTGGTGCTTTGTTCTTTCAAATATTTACAATATGAAAGGATAAACCAATTTTTTTAGCATATTTGGCAAAAACCAAAGATGTGTTTGTTCTTTTATTTTTCTTGGTTGCTTGGGAATGAATCTAAATATTTGAGCTGCGTCGGTAGATTTGTCAACAATTGAAAAGCATGTGAGGATTCCATTGTGTTTCTCCCCTGTGGAATATGATTCAATTCAAACGTACTTTTGAGCAGGCGGCGTAGTACGTTAAATCTGTTGTCGCTAGTAATTAAAGAAAGAACAATTTTTTCCTCGTGGTTCCCCTAGGAATTGGAGCTTTGGTTTTTAAAACGATCTCATGTTCGTGGCAGATGAGCTCTGAATGTATGAGACAGCCAAGTTATTTAAAGAGATTGAGACAGGAAACTAACCATTTGTAAATCATGAAAGAAAAGAAAAGACGGGGAAGGCGGTAGTTTGGTCGACCTTGACCTTGCTCCATCCGACCAACAGGGCTATGCAATATTTCTATAATTGGGGTCTCCTTGTTGCGTTTAGTTTTTTCTCAGCTGGTTTAACCCTCAACTTATCTATATGGCCAAACTACGATAATCTAGCCTGTCAGTGAATCAACGTGCTATCATCAATTAAACCTGACAATTGAGTTATGGTCTTCACCAAAATAAAATTAGAATTACACGCAATTAATCAATGAATCTACCTCTTTTGTATTACAACGTAGGATCATCTGGGCATTGCCATAGTATTGCTCGTGAAGTTTAGACTTTAGGCCGGACCAGCACAGGTGTATATATGGGTTCAGAGAAGCTCAAGCTCCGAGAGCCGCAGATTGCTGACCGTGAAACCAAAACGTAATAAATCGCAAAAATTTAATGATAAGCCCTCCGTTACGCTCATCCACGGTATCACTTGTACGGTCTGCGACGGATATAACATCCACACCTAAACTACAATTTTAAATGTATAGCTTGAGAAAATTCTTATCCGGCAAGGGCTTTTGTTTTCGTGTGAAGAATAGATTAGGACGCGTTGGTGACCCTTTTTGGAGAAATGTAAGTTTATATGTCAGGATAGTCCAATATGGGCAATTAACAAATCATTAAGCAATTGACTTGTGACTCCAACATCACAGTTTGCTGTAACTAACGAACCGAACGAGCCTCAGCAATTCAGAACCATGCACTGGAACGGCAACTTGTTTTTTCCTTGTTATGTCTCTGATCACTCCCTTTTGCAAATATTCCTCCCAACGTAAAATCATAAATAATTTTGTTTGACGTTGATTCCTTTTTATTGCTCCTTACATGGTCCTCTCACATCGCTCCATGTCAATGCTCCTACATCAAGAGAAGCAAACGGGGCTTCACTTCGGATTAAAATATGTGATGTGCTCATTCTTCTCTTCCTTGATGAGATGTTTATGCGGACTACTTTTCCGTCCCATATGGCACCTTTATCTTAAGGTCGAGGATATTTGTCAGAAGAATTCGAGATCACACCATTGACCAGAGATATGTATATCAGGCGCACATACATATATGTTATCGAAATCCCACTTGGTATATCAATTAAAAGTGCATTTGCGCATAGCAAAAGGAAGCTTTAAGCTGTAATTTGTCATTGCAAATAAAGTATCCCCCCCAGTTTCAGGGGGTTCGGAAAAGCACCCATACGTACTCTTTGTCGAGCACCATGCGTTCCTGTGCAAATGGAAAGACGAAATTTAACTTGTAAATATGTAGGCTTAATTTATAAAAATAAATTTTTTAGAATGTTTTTATGTTTGATTTTTATGCCAGGATGCGTAAACTTTTCCTTAACCTCCAACCCAGCATCACTTCATGCTCTGTGTCTCACACAAAAGTCTCCGTAGCATAACGTAGAACTGTAAGTCTTCATAACTCCCTCAACCATATTCACCGAACACTCTTATGCCAAAAAAGCAAGAAAAAAGAAAGAAGAATAATTACCTAACATTGGCATTATCTTCTTCTCTAACCTTTCTACCCATTTCTCTTCCCTATAAAATCTCCCAACCCTCTCGTTTTTCCATCTGAACCCTCTCAAGGAGTCTTCTCCCTCTTAAACTGCCATTCGGAACGACGTCGTCTATGGACCTCCCCTTGTTTAACCGCTCTCAGCTGGAGCTCCTCCACCTGCCACATCCCCACTTATCCGGTCCCACCCTCGGCGAACTCCTCAAACGCGTCGATGATGCACAAAACGACACCCCTCCCCACCGTATACTCCACCTCGCTCCCCCTCCTTCCTCTTACCCATTCATTCTTTCCTTCACCAACTTAACTTACAGCGTCAAAGTCCACCGCAAAATGACCCTCCCTCAAAAACCACGTCGTTTCGGAACATCGCAATGCCGGTAAGGGCACCAAGATTCTACTCAATAACATCTCAGGCGAGGCCAGAGACGGACAAATCATGGGCGTGCTCGGTGCCAGTGGGTCTGGCAAATCCACCCTCATCGATGCCCTCGCCGATCGAATCTCCAAGGACAGCTTAAAAGGCTCCGTCACCTTAAACGGTGAGGCTTTGGAGTCCAGACTTCTCAAGGTCATTTCCGCTTACGTCATGCAAGATGACCTTCTCTTCCCCATGCTCACAGTGGAAGAAACTCTCATGTTCTCCGCCGAGTTTCGCCTCCCTCGCTCCCTCTCTGCCTCAAAGAAGAAGGCCAGAGTCCAAGTACTCATTGACCAGCTCGGCCTCCGGAACGCAGCCAAAACAGTAATCGGAGATGAGGGCCACCGTGGCGTCTCCGGCGGTGAAAGGCGTCGAGTCTCTATCGGAATCGACATCATCCACGACCCGATCATTCTGTTCCTCGATGAACCTACTTCTGGACTGGATTCCACTAGCGCATTCATGGTTGTTAAGGTCTTGCAGCGAATCGCTCAGAGTGGGAGCATCGTCGTCATGTCCGTACACCAACCAAGTTATAGGATCCTCGGCTTATTAGATCGTTTGATTTTTCTCTCTCGTGGCCAAACCGTATATACCGGCTCTCCTGCGAATCTCCCGAGCTTCTTCTCGGAGTTCGGTCACCCGATACCCGACAAGAGAACCGGACTGAGTTCGCACTGGATCTTATTCGTGAGCTCGAAGAATCACCAGGTGGGACCCAGAGTTTAGTGGAGTTCAACAAATCGTGGCAGTTAAATGCGGCGAAAAATAAACCAGCCACCAACCGATTCTTCACCGGAACTCTCAAGGACGCCATTGCCGCCAGCATTTCCAGAGGTAAATTAGTGTGCGGTGCACCGCATCATTCCAACGTCACCGCGTCGTCGGTTCCGAAATATGCTAATCCATTTTGGATGGAGATGATGGTGATAGCGAAACGATCGCTCACCAATTCCAGAAGAATGCCAGAACTATTCGGAATCCGACTCGGTGCGGTTCTCGTAACCGGAGGTATCTTAGCCACCATCTTCTGGCATCTGGATAATACTCCTAAAGGCGTTCAAGAACGCCTCGGTTTCTTCGCCTTCGCAATGTCCACCACCTTCTACACCTGCGCCGAGGCCTTCCCCGTCTTTCTCCAAGAGCGATACATCTTCATGAGAGAAACTGCTTACAATGCATACCGGCGTTGGTCCTACGTGCTAGCCCATTCCATAATCTCAATCCCCTCCTTGGCTGTCCTCTCTGCAGCATTCGCCGCCACCACATTCTGGTCGGTGGGTCTGGCCGGCGGGAGCTCCGGCTTCCTGTTCTACTTTCTCGTAATGTTCGCGTCCTTCTGGGCGGGAAGCTCCTTCGTGACGTTCCTATCGGGGATAGTGTCGCATGTGATGTGGGATTCACTGTGGTGGTGGCAATTCTAGCATACTTCCTTCTGTTCAGCGGATTCTTCATAAGCAGAGACAGGATGCCACTGTACTGGATATGGTTTCATTACATGTCGCTGGTGAAGTACCCGTACGAGGGGGTGTTGCAGAACGAGTTCGGGATGGAGCCGCCGAGGTGTTTTGTGAGGGGGACACAGATGTTCGACAACACGCCGTGGGGGAGGTGACGACGTCGTTGAAGGTGGAGTTGCTGAAGAGCATGAGCAAGACGCTGGGGATGAGCATAAACAGCGAGACGTGCGTGACCACGGGAGCCGATATACTGAGGCAGCAGGGGATTACGGAGCTCAGCAAGTGGGGATGCTTCTGGGTAACGCTTGCTTGGGGATTTTTCTTTAGGTTTTTGTTCTACTTGACGCTAGTGTTTGGAAGCAAGAACAAGAGGAGTTAAACTTAAATGTCCATGATCAGTGCATTAACTCCATCTTGTTCTCTCTGTTTCCTAATTCAAACAAACAAAATAAAGAAAGCTAAGAGGGTCGTCTAAGCACTTTCTAGTTTTAATTGATTGGCTACGTGCATGGAATTTGGCCTGTAACGCGCCTCTGATCCGCTGAATGTAGAGAAAAACCGAATAGAATGTCGCAAATTGAAAACTAGATGAAAAAATGGAATAACGTTGAATAAAATACTATCTTCGATTTTAATTATAAGGGCTCATTTGTAGAATGTATTATAATTAGGAGTGGGGAGATAGTAATATAATAAATCGTGTGTCATCGGATCATTAGAGAGCGAGTAATGAGAAAAAAAAAGTTCCTTGTTTTAAAATGGATGTAATCGAATGAAGGACTTGTATCCTTTTTTAAAAGTTCCTTGTTTAATCTGCGAAAAATTGAATTCAATGAAAGGACTGTCCTTTTTTTTTCTATGCTGTGTCCTTAAATAAAACAAAACGAAATTATATGTATATCAGGTTATAATTATAAGCTATTCCATTTTTAATCAGTCTTGAATAGTTTTTTTATTTATTAAGCACGTGTCTACGCTTTTAGCGGACAAAACCGGATGGTCGGGCTGTCATTTGAACTCGCTAAACTATAAAATCCTTTTTATGGTGGATGGGGTTACGCCGGAGTTGAGCCGTGGTTGAATGAAAGCCAACATTACTAATACACAGTATTGACGATTGCCTTTCGAACTCCGTTTCACTAAAGAACCCTGAGTTCTCACATTTGAGAATACCCCACCACGATTTGAAAAGTTGAACTGTTAAATGCTAATGCTGCATATAAACGGAAGCAATGATATACGTTTTTCTGTCTTTGCAAAACAAGGGAATTCGGCATAATCAACATTAGTCATATAAAAATGGGCTGGGCCGCCAATTTCCGGGGCTAAAAGTACTGAAAGCCTGTTGACACCAGGAATGATGCTTTCTTAAAACACGTCGCGGGATTCAAGGGGGCCCTTGGATCATAATAGTGGTATCCTGGCCGTCCAAGTATGTCGGTACATCCTATAAATAGCAAACACATCATTCTGATCCTTAAGGTCAAGGGTTTGAGATTGCAACCGTCGTCGCTGGAGTGAATTATCCCTGGTGCGAGATTCTTATCATTTGTTATTTGTTAATCTATCTGTCTTTTCTCGACCTGGCTCTTGATTCGATTGTATCTTGGATTCATGCTGTTCTTGAATTTCTGGATCTCGCGTTCGCTTGTCTACGCAAGTGAATTTTGCTATTGCATCAACCACTGTTTCTAGTCACCAATCTCCCTTCTTTGGGGCATATTCATATTCCAGTTTACACCTCTATATCGCACTTGTTATTTTGCCTGCGACTTTGGATGCAAAATTGTTCTGGGCTGTTTTAGAAAATTGGCGGAAAGATAGTGCCTCTTTTGAAATTGAACATGGCATAAGTTGACCACATCGTTCAGTATCTGAAGTATTTCTCGCGTGTGATCTGTTTCTTTGTATGATCTCATGCTTTTATTAAGCAAGTTCATTTATTTTGTGTCATTTAACAGCAACAATGCCGCGCTACGATGATAAATATGGCAACACTCGTCTCTACGTGGGCCGTTTGTCTTCAAGGACGCGTTCGCGTGATCTGGAGCGACTCTTTAGCCGTTATGGAAGGTAAACATTATTTTAATCTTGTTCACGATCCAGAATTGATAGCCATTGTTGCAAGCAGTGAACTTGTCCATCGATTAATACGATATGAGGGATCATGCTGTTATTTATTTACTTTTTCCCAAACCTCTTGTTTTGCTGGGAGCCCCTCAATTAAATTTTGACAAAGGTCATTTGTATTGCCAAATATGCTTTTATTCTATTAGTGATTTTTTTTATAATAATTGCTGAGATCGTGTTTTCTTTCTGAGAGTTGGCCTTGTTTTTCGAAAGTTAAATATATTCAATAGGTGCCAATTTATACATGGTTTAAAGAATCTATTTTTTTTCTGCCTGGTTCATAGTT